>NC_090708.1:34185757-34488787 GCF_040954835.1 Lepisosteus oculatus
TTAAGCTTTTCTGCTAATATAATATGGAATCGCATATCTAAAGAATTTAATAACGATACGATTATATTCGTGTACTGCGACAGGGCTGTGTAGGGCTGTTTCGCCTCCCTCTTCATGTGACTTCCCCTGTAGCCTACTGGTCTACGTGCCCGATTACCAACTCATGGGTTGTTTTTTCAAATCCAGCTGGTGCTGGACTTTTCTTTTAACAAACATTTCTTCGAAAAAATAGAATAGCGATATTATGGACAATCAATTGACTTTTATATTTCAAAATATCACAACATGATCGATTCTAAGTCATTTTTGATAACAATGAATAGTCACATTCTTCCCTTCTGACAACGATCCGTGCTTCTGCTTCCTGCTTCTTTTGTGTGTGTGCAATAGAGTACATTTTCATAGAGAAATGGAGGCTGGACAGTATGCGTTACAATATAAACATTTATATTGATTTAAATCGTGTTCTGATTTAAATCGCAAATGCGTGTTTAATTATATGTGTTTTTTAATCATAATCAGGCTAATACAACATTAATTGATACAGTATCTATGTCTTCTAAGTATCTTAAACTTTCAGCATAGCTTTCTACCCGTTTAGATTGATATTTCTTGGGATTTTGGGATCAAACGTGGAAGGATTAGATTGTAATCGTTTTTATTTTTCAAATACATTTTAGAAAAGTGTAATCTATACCTGCCCAGACTGTACGCCTTCCTAAACCCCACCTTTCACTAGTGTCCTGCTCTTCCCCGCGCACCCCAGCTGGGCGCTCTTCGGCCTCTGCCCAAGACAAATGTATATTTTGATATTTACACCCGGCGCGGCACCGAGGGAGCGTCTGCATTTATAACTTAGTTTTTAAAATTAGTCAAGCAATATGAAGCATCTCCTTTTACTTTTAAGTCCATTAAATACATTGAGCACAGCTTTCTCATCACTTAAGATTACTTTTTGATACCATCCTTACACAAAGCAGAAACTTTCCGATGACATACAGTACAAGTGGAAAGATTATAATCGTCTTTAATTTTGTTACGTTATACGTTTTAGGAACGTTTCATCTAAACAAACACCACAAAACTATTCTCGATTGTATTTCTGAATGTAATGTTGCACCTACAGTAGTTCACTGCTTTAAATACATCGAATTAAGAAAGTTCGGTGTAGCACTTTAGATCTTTTTTTCTGAACCAGGGAAAATCTGATCATGTTTCTCTATAACAATAATAAAAAACTTTATTTTACATATCACCTTTAAAAGTGGCATCTCAAAGCAATACAGTAGATCGAAAAACAGTTAAAAGGGACCAAAGTAAATACCAGAGAAATGCAAACGCGTTTTTAATAAAATGCTTTTATTCATTCAGCAGAGAGTGAGAGGGACATCCAGCAGAGAGAGACACACACTGGTTTTCATTGACAAAAAGTAATTGTTTTTTTTTACATGCTAATGCGTTGGTGTAACAGTCCGGGCGTGGCAAGCTTCCAATGTCAACTCGACTCGATTGGAAGACAGTGAACGTATTTTAGCCCTAAATGAATTAATAGCAACCATGGTTTACATAAAATACATTTTTCCAAGAAAGTTTATAATAATACGATCTGTAGTTGAAATCTGAGCCTAAATATAAAGGAAAAGCATTTTCAGAGAGCAATCACGCTGTGTTTATGTAGAAAAAGCGATTTGGTTTATGAGCAATCTAATTACCTATTCGCTTAAAACACTATATAAAATAAAGTTTATTTAAAGATGAACGATAAGTGTCGCAGTTTAAATAATTTTCATAGTAGGGCTTGGACAGATTCCAAGTGCATTTTTGCAATCTGCGTTGCATTGTCCAATGTGCTGTTGTAATACAGTTTAGAATACAGTAAGTCTAAACTGTATCAGCTTTATTTATGGGTTGCAATTTAGAAAAAGTCAAAAACCGCACTCAAAATGCAATTTAGAGCTTTCTGGCAAGAGGAGACACCCAAATTAATAATGTAACATGCCACTGTTTGTACATGAACAAAGTTATACTGCAATTTTCCTTAGATACGCGATTAAAAAAAAAAATTTTGAATCCCCGGCAGAACACATTCCATAAGAATCAGCGCTTTTATACAGTATATCGCCTTTAAACACATATATTTAAACATGCGTTTATGATTTAAATCAAAACGCGATTCAAATCAATATAAATGTTTATTTTGTAACGCATAGGTGACTATTCATTGTTATTAAAAAGACTTAAATTCGATCATGTTGTGATATTTAGAAATATAAATTTGTTTGGTGCGAGTGAGGTTTTATTTAATCTCTGACCAAGGGAAACGTTTAATTTTTTCAAAGAAATGTTTGTTAAAAAATAAATTCATAGTTCCATGGGATTCAATCACAGACCGTGTGACATGGGAGTCAGGAAACCAACACACAGCGCCACCAGCGCGGTCACATGCTGAGGGCTGAAAAAGCACTACAGAAACATTATCGACAGACAATGTACAGATTTGATAAAGCTATAAAAACGCTATAAAATAATTTAACTAGGCACAGAACAAGTTTACAGCACAGTACAATAATAAATGCTGACCATGACTTCAGAAGCATAAATTACCTTACACTCAATTTAAACACAAGCTGTATTAATGTCCTCTAAGCTGGTTCATACAGAAATGTAGAGAACCAGGCTCAGAACACACAGCTTCATTAGCGAATACATATGCAGGACAACTAGAGAAGACGTTTTACAGAGGATGGATTTTTAGAAACATCCCATCAGTGACATCACTGAAGTCAACTCCTAGGTACTGTAACTGTCGTGTGGATAGTTTCACAAGAATCAGACAAAGGTTTAAGCATCGCTTGTTCTAGATAAAACTGCAAAAAAAACAACAACCCATAATGTACTTCTTTGCGGCTTTGTTTGCCCAAATCATATATTCACAACGTAAAATTAGAAAATAATATTACTTAACCAAAATCCGCAATATGGGAACAGAACCTGTGTAATTGTTGACAGATGTTGTACTCGTAACATTTTTACAAGACGAACTACAACATTTAAAAAATGACTTGTATGTACTTCATATCTCTAATCAATCCACTGCACTGCATTAAAACAAAACGAAAACTAGAAGGCCCTGGGCATATTGTTTTGTGCTTCTTATCAGTTGCTCAAAAGTAATTTGACTGTATGAAATGCATAATATAAACCTAGAAACATATACGTGAGCAGTATTTATGTAGTATCGGTGTCAAGACATACCTCTCAAATACTGTAAATCAAGTTAAAAATATCTCAAGACCGATTCTGGTCATAATGAAACCATGTTTCAGGTATGTTTTCTTTAAAGTACAGAGACCAGCCATATACTGTATGTTTCTGTTCCAAAATTAATATCATTTATGGCCTTCACACCCGTTACAGTATGCTCCTATTCTTTTTATGCTAAGGCACTAAGATTTCCCTTCAGTGGTAAAATTCCATATAAATATTCAATACTTAAACGGGCACAGTTAAGACATTAAATATACATATACATACTGTATACAGTACAGTTTGCATACGGTAATATGTTTATGTTCCTAAATCAATCTCTTTTATGAGCATGTTAAAGGCATGGTGAATTGATTCTCAAAAATTACTGTACTTTGCATGATTGGAAAAAAATGCGTGATTGCGAAATGCTGTGGTGTTACTTTTACAAAGACGGCCAATGAAAAAAGGAATGTGGACAGGGCAATACTTTGAGTTTACACTTACAGCTTGTCCAAGGTCATTCATTATTAATACTATTAGTAATATCTTCGTTAAAGACTTTGATGGCGACAGCTCAAACATGAGAGGTTGAGGTTTATTAGCTCCACCTTGCAGAAATTCCAGATACTATTATTTTGCTAGCGGTAGACTGCGTACAGCATACCGGAAAATAATGCTGCATCTGTACCTCCACATTTTTGTTTTAATAGTTCTGTTAAGCCTCTCGACCACGCTAGCCTTCACATCGCTGGCCGTAACAAAATGTTCAATATTCTCACGTTTGAGAAAATTTTGGAAGGTCCTGTTAAGAAATTATTTTCCCTCATCCGTTTGTAGCTTTTTAGGAGTACGACCCTCTTGAAGTATATTTTGGAAGGTGCCTGTCACGGCCCCTCCAGACTTGGTTTTCAGCTACACGGCCCAAGCGTATTTAGACAACATATCTATACATGTTGTGGTGTCTCCGGGGGATAGTTTATGTAAACGAAGGTCGTACTTACACCACACTTTACTGTCCTCCGATCCGTGGCGTTTCTTCCAACACCTGCCTTCCGAATACAGTCCGTAATCCGTTCCCTTAGTCCTGATTCGTTCTGAGTTCCAAAAGTTTGTAATAAAGACAATCCGCAATGTATCCTAAACCAGTGTCCGTAATCCAAAATCATAAACCTTTTCTCCTTGCAGTCGTTCGTTAGCCCGATCCTTAACATCCACCTCTTTCCACTCTTTTCCTCCGAAACGCATTCACCTTACCGGCTTCCGCCCCGTTCACTGCCTCTGGGCCACTTATATTCCGGTTCCTGATGCGTCTCAGCTGTGTCTCGTTGTTCGCCATCTTGCTAAGGTCAATCTCTAGCATTTTCAGTGTTTCATTTCGGAAATACCTGTTAGAGATGACTCTTCCCCGGGTCCTCTTACAATGTTAAGATGGAACAGAATCCATCGTTGAACTCGTGGTGCTCTATCGTGTCCACCAAGTCGGCTTGCCAATGCCAGTCCATTTCAGACACCAACGTCCTGTTTCTCTTAAAGTGTATGCGCGCCAGCTTGTACAGCGCATAAGCCGCCTGGCCAGACAACCACTCGGCCACCTGGCCGGGGCTGGTGCCGCTCACACCCCGGGATCTTGCGGCCCTCACCAGACTCCCCACGCCGCCCTAACTCCCCAATTCCCTAGGGTTATAATATAGAGTGCTCAACCCCACGGAACACATGGTCTCCTTCTCACCCTAACACACGCTTTCATACACTTATTTATAAATCAAGGTATGCAGTGGCTGGGGCTTTTGGACCCTGAGGCTCAGGCCCGACCAGCAGGGGTAAGGCGGGACATCAGCCCCTTAATGACACACCATTGGCTACTAAGGGGGTGGGACATGCACCCATAACAATACACCATTGGCTGACAAGGGGGTGGGAAATCCGCCCACCGTGGACTCCCAGTGGCTGAAAAAGGGGGTGTGGCACCTGTCAAAAAAGTTTGATGATAGGTGTCACTTTATACTACTCTTGTGCTAGCTGGTCTGCCATGGGATGTCTAATTTATTTAGATAACATCCTGGTGCATACGTCTACACTTGAATTACATATGGAAAATCTTAGTTTTTTTGTCAAATTAAGTGCTGCTAATTTAAAGCTAAAACCTAAAAGGTTGTTCAGAATGGACATGTTGTATCTAGGGCATTTTGTTAGGGAGTAAGGGATACAAAAAGATTGAAGCAATCCGATCATAGCTTCAGTCCAGGACTGTTTCTGAAGTAAAATATTTTAATGACAATGAGGTCATTGTTAATGTTTAATATTGTTACTTATTACTGCAGATTCATTCCATTCCATTAAAGCACAACCCTGCAAGAAGAGTGTAAAATGACTGTGGTCAGTAGACTGTGAAACTGCTTTTCAAATGCCAAAGAAAAAGTTAAATGACTCTCTGATCTTATTTTGTATCCAGTTCAAGTTGCACTGTTTGATAGATGCAGATACTAGCGCACATACCTTAGAATTTATTTTGTCTACAGAACAGGATGGAGAAGAAAGAGTCATCTCATATTTTAGTCAAACTTTTACTGAACCTGAATTGAACGAATGAGTTATTTGCAAAGAACTACAAGCTGTAATCCAAAACATTAAACATTCTCATTACCTGGATGGTGAATAATTTACCATGTGATCAAATCACTCAGTTTCACAATGGTAATTTTGATTAAAACAACTTGGAAGGACATTTAGCTAGGTGGATGTAACATGTAGGCTGAGGTCAGCGCAAGTACTAAGCAAAGCAAGTTAAAAGCTCTTTATTTCTCCTGCATCAGGACCCTCCCAAACTCATGTAGCTGTTATAGAATCCCAACCAGCTATTTACCAGCGTGAAGTTTGTGGATTGTTTTATTTTATCTTAATGAATAACATAATTCTTGAGAATTACTGTTACAAACACATGTTTGATGTTTAGCTCCTGACAGTTAATGAATGTTTACTTGTGCCTTATAATATAACTGTGATTTGGTTATATGAGAACAATAAAACCTATGAGGTGCACTGTAAAACATTACAGTTTATGCTTTTGTGACTCTGAAGTTATTAATTCTGATCTTTGTAATCCCTGAGTGAGTACATGTGTTTTTAAATAAAATATTTATTTTATATAAGGATTTTTTTTTCTTTTAATAATTTTACCTCACTGAAAGATTCGATTTCTCTCATATTTTCAGTGTAAGATCAAGCTGATAAGCAGTAAAGGCATTTTTTCATAGCCTTTTTTGCTCATCTTTACCATGGGTGCCAATAATTAACAGCAGCCTACAGTGAACCCTCGCCGACAACCTGAATAGCTTATTCAGAAGCAGCGCTAGACCGGGAACGAACCAGTTTTCTTCCTGGGCAAAAGGGTGACTTGCGAGGACCCATGGTCATACTCTGTGCATAGAGACTTTCTATTAGTCAGCCAGACTACTAGTAGACCCCGAGAGCAACGACTGCCCTGCGCACTGCAGTCAGATTCCTCCGCCTGTCCTACTCCGAGCTGCACCTCGACTGGTTGGCCGGTAGCCAGAGGACGCCAGGACAACGCCTATTGGACGACCTCTGGGACAGAGTCTGCAACAGAGCCTGTCAGCTGGTTTGGTGTTCGTGCCGGGAAATCCAAATCCATACATAGTGGATAAGTAAACCCAATGTTCTACATTGCGTCTCAAGAATTTAATTGTTACCTCAACAAAAGTCGTTATCAATTTAATTCATAAGTAATGTATTTACCTCCGAGTTTAGAGTAACAGTGGGTAATAACACTGATATGCGATTTGGTAACCGAACGATATATATTGACATATATTCTCTGTTGTGTATCTCTTTGTGTTTGCATCTCTTCGAGATTTAATACCTTGTAATTTGAAAACCTTCACAGTAAGGTCTGCCGCCTGTATCCAGGCAGACTGGTATATGTTTGGTGCACAATTTATGTTTAATAAATGTATCTCGTGTATTGAACCTGTGTGTGTGTGCGTTGTTAGTTGTTCTGACGATTGGTTGTCTAAAAGCCATAACAAACCACCTCGTGATTACTGCTACAATTAATAATTGGCTCAGTAAAATCACAAAACCCCTATACCTGTCTGCTGAAAAGGTATCTTTCTAATAAAATATTATCACCAAACTGCAAAGGGTTTGGCAATGTCTAAACTTTCTTTCTCTCCCCAAAGCTTTCCTGGCAATTGCTTCAATGTCAACTGGATCCTTTAAGCACAGGACTTAATGTCTGTATAAAAGAAAGATCAATCTCACATCTATAGGATTCAATGTATTCACTTAAATGTGGTAATAATAAATTTCTTGCCTTTATAGTACCAACTTTAGATTCTGCCATGGCTTTATCTAGTTCTTTAGCAAAAAGAATGTACGGACTGTTAAAGCAGCCATGTTAATAGCACCACAAATGTCTTTTGATCCCTGGCACTTATTTGGTAGCTTAATTATTTCAATTTGCTGGGCTTTGTTTGTGTTTAGTGCTTTCTTTGCTGTCTCAGCACCAGCCAGATTTGTCCACACATTTGGACCCAAGATGGATATTGTTTGACAAATAATGAACAATAAGATAAAACAAAATAAAAGATTGTGCTTTGTTCAACAGCACAATGAGTACAATTTAAACAAGTATAAGCACTGAGTTGTATTCATTGTTGCAAATAATTTGTTTGTAGGAGGAAATATATATATATATTTAGTTGATTCATTAAAGTGAACGTTTCTTAAACAATGGGTTCGTAAACCAGTGGACGACTGTACTATGAGTACTATATTTGTATTATATTCAATCTGCTATGAAAGGCTCATCATTCAGTCTGACTCTGGCTTGAGTGCATTTTAAACAGACACTTGCTGTATGTGACATATCACAATAACTTACATTATTACAATTATTAAATAATTTAAACCAGCAGCTATATCACCCTGTAGCTCACAACTGGCAACCCACTCAAGCTAAGCAGTTGAGGTCCTGGTCAGAACCTGGATGAGAGACTCCTTGGGAAAGCTAAGGTTTCTGCTGGAAGAGGTGTTAGTGGACCAGTAAGGGACACTCACCCTGTGGTCTTTGTGAGTCCTAATGCCCCAATATAGTGACTGAGACACTGTACCTTAAAAAGCCACTGTCCTTCAGATGCAATGTAAAACTGAGGTCCTGACTCTCTGTGGTCATTAAGAATCCCAGGGCATTTTTTGCAAAAAGTAGACTGGTTACCCCAGCATCCTTGCCAGATTTCCTATTGGCCTTTACCAATAATGCCATCCTAAGAATCCCCATCTATAAATTGGCTTCATCATCTGTTCTCCTTCTCACTTAGAGCTGATGTGTGGTGAGCGTACTGGTGCACTATGGCTGCCATCACATCATCTAGGGGGGTACTGCACTTTGATAGTGGTGGAGGGGAATCCCCATTACCTGAAAAGTACCTTTAATGGAATATCCAGAAAAGTGATATATAAGTGTAAGGAATTATTATTATAACTGTTGTACATGATTCCACAGGATTAACTGAAAGGAGGAGATAACATTATAAGGAATAGCCACTGTGCCATAAGTGGAAATGTTTTCTATAATTCCAATACAATTGGTAATGGACACTCATAAACATTAAATGGTAAAAACATAGGGGAACCATGGCTGTATCTGGACTATAATACTCGCTGTATCACTTGGGGGGATGCACCCTGTGAATGTCTTCTCTCAGTGTTCTCCAGAAATTACCATTTATGTCACAAAGTAAACTTATCTCAATCCTTCACTAAACTAAGCTATGACTCCTTGCTTCCCTACACAGGAAATTATAAAGATAGGAATTAATTCAAAGGTTAATATTTTGAATATGTTATGGTCTAGTTCATAACTTTCAATCAATCTCATATAATTCATCACATTCTGAAACACAAGTAAATATAAATTTACTATCATGAACTAAAGGTTATTAAACATTTGTAATAATAGTCTCTTAAGATTTCATAGTATTACTGGAATCACTGAGCTTAGTTCATCACAATCCAATATCTTGCAGCTGGCTATAATACCAGGGATCTCCTGTGGCACAAGGAGATAAAAGGCATTAGTTAGCAAGGTGTTGAACTTTGTACCTCTGCAAAGTAAAAATTTCCTAACTAGGCTAATACAGTCTATTTAAAAAAAGAGTTTAAGAAAATATGCTCTATATTCAGGTTGTTAACAAAAAAGTCCATCTGTTAATTCCATTGATTTGGTGAAATTTACAGTTGCTGTTGCAGAGGGCAGAATTCTGTTCACATTTGTACTCTCTCCTCAGCCTGGCATTTAACTAAAGTTAAAGCTGAATCTGACAACAATGGTTGCAGTCATGTGATGTAAACCAGTTCTATGATCTGCAATGTTATCTTGGAGGTTACTCTTGTCCAATAATCAATTGCATTAACTGCTTGCAGAAAAAAAAAAATGTTAAATTGCCAAGGTTTGATTAAGAGAGTTCAGCAAAGAAAATATGTTGTACAATACTTTTTTATCCTAGACTTCCCAACTGGCGATTGAATGTGATATCATCAGGTTATGTGTCATTCTTCAAACTCATTGTTTGATTTTCTTTTGGATGACATGGCAATCCACAACTTGGACATTTACCATCACAAACAAGAGCTTCCTTAATGACATTCCAGTCTATGTTGCAGACTCAGGATGCTGCTTATCAGAGAGGTCTCTAACTTCCTAGTTAGTGCTTTACACAATGAAACACTAGGATGGTTGTCTGGTCAAGGCAACAGAAAGATTAATATAAATCTTTAATAACACTTCATTCTTAGTGTACTGTAATACTTTGCTTTACAGATACAAGGTTAAAAACAGTTCTCAGGCCGAAAGCTTACAACAAAATCAGGAATTAAAATCAGGAATTAAAATTGCAAGCACGTATCTAGGTGGCAAAGTTTCCCACTCAGACCAAAACAAACATACGTACACTTCTACCAGAGCTGTCATCCCTTGCAAAATATAAGACTAGGTTTTATATTCTATAGGCAATTTTCATAAGTGATTCACTAAGTTTGAGAACTAGATGAACAGAAGTGAACTTTCATTGATAAATTTTAAGGCATTCTCTAAAAGGAAATGATTGACGTAAAAAATAACATAAAAAAGTGTTGTTTTGCTTTTGAAGGTGATTGTGAGAACCTTAATTGCCTGAAAGCAAAACAATCTCAATGTTCTGCAATGTCGTTTTGGAGGTTATACTTGACAGATAATCAATGACATTAACTACTTGCAGTAACAATAAATGTTGCTTTAATATTAGCTTATTTCCAAGAAGGTGAAAAGTGACTTTTATGCTATATCTGAGTCCTGAATTTTGTAAATGTCACAGTATCAAAGATGCTAACAAGGGATTGCTGGTATGCAAATATCTTATATTATAGGATCAGTCAACTACATATCAATGCTGATGGAATTCGCCTTCAAGGCGAGATTGAAACCATTAAAGCAATTCGTCTGCCTTCAAAGAATGTCAATACTGTGTTGGAGGGCAAGACTGCCTCAAGATCAATACTTGTACATTTCTTTTCAGTTTAGCACATGGGATTGAAGAGTATTTACAGACAGAATACTACTCCTGGGAAAAAAAGTGACTGACAATGAACTAAACAAAGGCATGCAGAGAATCTTGGCAATTAAGTCTTTTGGAAAACACGAGTATCAGATACCATAAGTCTATTACTGACAGTGGTTAAACTAAAACATGAGTTACAATAGGTATTTGTCTAAACAATTTTCTGTGCATCACACAAATCCACAAATGAATAGTACATAGTGACTCATGACAAAATCTAATTTTAGAGATCTTAAAATCAATAATGTTGTCTACTCCCACTGATTTGAAAGCCAAATGCAGTTTGTGTTTTCTTCTAATGAGCCATTAATGTAAAGGAACAGAGGTACTGGATTGGGAAAACAGTGAACAGAAAATCTATCATATGACATTTATAATAGGAGAAATCCTCGTGAGGATCCCCTCAACTTAGGCTGGGCAACTGTTCTTTTGACCTTGAACTATTCATAATCTGCCTGAGGTAGGTCCACAGAGTCTTGCATCAAAATTAGTTTTCAACACACCAAGGTAAGACAGAGATGCAGTTTGGTAATAGTGAAATACTCACATGTGATTCATATACAGATGCAGCCATTCAAAGTGCGCGGTACACACACGTACCGGAGGTAATTGGCTACGCCGTTGCGCATCGTGACGCGCGATATCGCAAGATGACGCAAAATATTGCGGTACATGATTGGTTGACTGACAGGGGCACTCGTGGTCCATTGGTCGGTCGTAGAAAGATTTACAGTAAATGTCTTTACTGTGCCCGTTTTAGCATTTAATATTTATATGGAATTTTACCACTGAAGGGAAATCTTAGTAGCTGAGCATAAAAAGAATAGGAGCATACTGTAATGCGTGTGAAGGCCATAAACGATATTAATTTTGGAACTTAAAAATACAGTATATGGCTGGTCTCAGTACTTTAAAGAAAACATACACACCAGTATTCCATTTCTCCCTAAGTATTTTAAGCATCGAAGTCGTTAACTAATGTGATACCGGAGTCAACAAGCATACTTTTAATCAAATTCTAAGGGAGAAATAGAATACTGGTGTGTATGTTTTCTACCGAGACCAGCCATATACTGTATGTTTATGTTCCAAAATTAATATCGTTTATGGCCTTCACACGCGTTGCAGTATGCTCCTATTCTTTTTATGCTCAGCTACTAAAATTTCCCTTCAGTGGTAAAATTAGATGTGAATATTCCATACTTAAACGGGCACAGTTAAGACATTAAATATACATATACATACTGTATACAGTACAGTTTTCATACGGTAATATGTTTATGTTCCTAAATCAATCTCTTTTATGAGCATGTGAAAGGCATGGTGAATCGATTCTCAAAAATTACTGTACTTTGCATGATTGGAAACAAATGCGTGATTGCGAAATGCTGTGGTGTTACTTTTACAAAGACGGTCAATGAAAAAAAGAATTTGGACTAGGGCAATACTTTGAGTTTACATGCCCAAGGTCATTCTTAATTAATACTATTAGTAATATCTTCGTTAAAGACTTTGATGGCGACAGCTCAAACATAAAAGGTTGAGCTTTATTAGCTCCACCTTGTGGAAATTCCGGATACTATTATTTTACTTGCGGTATTATAGGAGAATTTATGTTAACTCGCGGTAGACTGCGTAAAGCGCACCGCAAAATAATGCGGTATCGCCCGCTTGTTTTGAATGGCTGCATCTGTATATAATGTGTTGTTATTTGTATAGTTCTATTGTTTTTTATATTGTGATACAGTATATAATTCTACTTTAAACTCCTGCATGAGACAAGAACAGGGATATGTGTAACTATCAGTTCTTTCCGGGCCCTGTGAGGATACAATAGGGAAAAAAAGTCATGCAGGAGAAGGGTCTGGAGACGGGGGGCGTGTCCGAGGAGTGCGGTGTCCAGGGGGAGTGAATCCAAGGCGTACAATCCTAGCGTATATTCAAAGGGGAATCTTTGACTAAGCTAAATAATAACAAAGTACATTTGATATGCCCACATTTATGTAAAATAAAATGTCCCTTGTGATTTTATAGAAAACAGGGTAGCTGCTGTCAAAATATTTTTAGTAAAGGATTAGCAAGAATTACACAGCAAATGTGTCCTTTATCCTTCTGTAGAGCTTGATTATATAGTAATAATCAGGTCTTTACATAGACAAACTCATATTTGTGGAACAATAAATAAGACAACTTTAAAAAAATACAATGCTACTCAAAATACACTATAAATGGATGTTTATAGTCATCTACAGGTGTAGAAACTCACAGAATAAACTGAGTACAACATCTTAACCAAGACTAAATATCCCTCTCTAAATAGATTCTTACAAATGAATGGGAATCAATTTCTACCCATGCATTACTTTAAAACAGCAGCAATTTTTAGCTTGCTGTTTCTACAATAAAGGAAATTTCAATTTACCAGCCATAAGACAGGAAGCTCTCAATAAGAGCATCAGTATTCTTTCAGTGCTCAGGTTTGCTGAAAAGTGATGAAGCTGATGGGTACTGCCTGTTACTATATTTTTATGTTCCATTCCTGTTACTTGCCTAATGACATCATTGGGAATGGCATTATTTAATATTTATTCTTCAATATGTCGCATCACAACACGTCATAACTTGTCATACCACATAATACCGCAGCTATAATAATAGTAATTAATTGATTGCTTGCTTACACTTATATAGCACTTTTCTGGACACTCCACTCAAAGCGCTTTGCAGGTAATAGGGACTCCCCTCCACCACCACCAATGTGCAGCATCCACCTGGATGATGTGACGGCAGCCATAGTGCGCCAGAACGCTCACCACACATCAGCTATCAGTGGGGAGAAGAGCAGAGTAATGTAGTCAGTTCATAGAGGGGGATTATTAGGAGGCTATGATTGGTAAGGGCCAATTGGAAATTTGGCCAGGACGCCGGGGTTACACCCCTACTCTTTTTGAGAAACGCACTGGGATTTTTAATGACTACAGAGAGTCAGGACCTCAGTTTTATGTCTCATCCAAAGGACGGTGCCTGTTTACAGAATAGTGTCCCCGTCACTATACTGGGGCATTGGGACCCACATGGACCGCAGGGAGAGCACCCCCCTGTTGGCCCCACTAACACCTCTTCCCGCAGCAACCTTTGTTGGGAAAGTTTTCCCAGGAGGACTCCCATCCAGGTACTAACCAGGCTCACACCCACTTAGCTTCAGTGGGTTGCCAGTTGTGAGGTGCAGGGTGATATGGCTGCTGGCCTAAAGTATCCGGAATCACCGCCAGGTGGAGCTAATAAAACTTAACCTCTCATGTACAGCATTTGAGCTGTCACCAGAAAACACAGAGTTTCGAATCCCGATCACTGCTGAGGGACAATTTTCATCCAATTAAGAAAAGTTGTATACTCTTTACACCAGTGGTTCTCAAACTTTTTAGACCAAGTACCACCCCTGATCAAACCAAAGCATTCAAGTACCACCTACAAGTCATCTTTTCAGAGGAACCCCAGAAATTCTCAAAGACCAACATGAGCGCATGTGCGCGCACACACTCACATACACATATAATAAATATTATAATAACAAACTTTATTTGATATAACGCCTTTAAAGGTGGCTTCTTACAGCATTTTAAAATGAAAACAGGAATAACAACAAATAAAAATAAACAATAAAAAAGCACCAATTCAGTGAGAGGGGTGAGCCTGTTTAGTCAAGCAAAGCAGATGTGAATTCATTTTTTGAGCCTTGATACAATTCACAACAGAGTTTAACGGATATTAAATTGTCAGGCATTTTCTTGATGGCAAAGGTCTCGTGGTGGATGTTGCAATGCGTTGTTGTAACAGAAAGAATAAGGTTCTGGATCCCGAGATGAAGTAAAACAGATGGGTTTATTGCATGCAAAGAACAATAAAGCCGAAGTCTTGTTTCCCTCAAAAAACAACAAAACCGAAGTATTGTTCTCCATACCAGTACAAACTTTTGGGTTATATAGTATCTTCTTCTCCGTTTCTGATGTCACTCGGTCTGATGGTAAAGAGGGGGGTTCATGGTATTTGGCCAGTTTACGAGATCCTGGCCAAATGGTCAGTATAAGATTACACCCAGGGGGGTTCCTAGCTTGCATCTGGAATCCTTATCAGTTAACCCCCTTTCCTGCCATAAACCCCAGCTTGTGACTTAGAAGTCTAAACCTCATACAGAAAGGATTAAATTCAAACCCCCGTCTTCACATCTTTCTTCATTCCCCCCTTATAAAATACGGCACGTCAGTGTAGCCTATCTTTATACATACAATGTCAGGGCAGATCTTTCCTTTCTAGGTGAACAGGTATGTATTGCCATGACATTGTATGTTCCACAGTTATAGCAAGATGTGATACATGTTTTTGTGCACATGATGATTACAATTACATATATAAGCAATACTATTCCAAATAGTTCCAAATAAACACTGTAAAAAGGTTCCACTCCAGGCCCCAAACATAGACTTTACCCAAGACCCAATTCCCCAATTTTCAGTATAATAGTCCTGATAATTCTGTCCCTCATTGTAAATGTGTTGGGTCAGATCTGAGATGTGCTCAGAATTATCAGGAATATATGTGCAGCATTCAGTGCCAATTACTGCACAAGTTCCTCCTTGGGCCGCCAGTACATAATCTAAAGCTAGTCGGTTCTGCATGGCCACTGTTCTGAGGGCTACCATCTCATCATTAACAGCCTTCAGACTAGATAAGGTAGAATTTGCTAATTCCTCTAAAGTCGAGGCCATTTGAATTAACTCTCGACTCAGAAAGTTCATGCCGGCTTGTGGAAATATTATACCTAAATAATATTCCCAATCAGCCAGTTTTCTTTGTGGTCTGTGGTTAGGTCCGAAGGGGCTGTGGGTTTGAACATGGATATGAGGAACCACATATCCTAAATAACATGAGCCAGACCACTGGGCTGGCAACCATGGGTAGGCTCGTTTTCCACAAATGAAGTATGCTCCGTTTGGCGCTCCCCATGCCTCTGAAAATAAGAAGCTTATACCGAATTGTGGGGTGTGCCGATCCCATCCTGGAATTTGGAAGGTAGAGGTGGATATATCTGCAGCGATGGTAAGGTTGCAATGACTCCATCCAACCAAGTGCAGACCATAAGTGACTTGAAAACATATGTTTCCCTCATGTTCCTTATTTAGAGTCAGATATGGTGGTGTATGGCTTCTGTTATATTTAGGAGCGTAAGAGCCTGTGAAACTCGTGGGCTCTAAGCCTCGCTCCTGTAGATATTGTAATGTTGTGCAGGTTAAAGTCGTGTTATGGCAACCCCCATAGTTTGTCATATTAAAATCTCCTATATTATCTCTCCAAATGATCATGCCTATGACTTCCTCGAGACGCCAAGGAATGGCCCCCATAGGAAGTCCTCCCTGTACATATTTGGGTAATGCGGCACACACCCAGCAGGCACTTTGGTTGGTTTTCTTGGCTGTCAGATAGGAGAGGCCTAAAAAGTAATTTATTCCATGTTCTCCTTTGTGGGAGTGATGTTCATTAATCCCTGTGGAACATAGTCCTACAGCAACCATTAACGTTATTAACAGAAATGATTTCATTCTGAGTCTGCAACTGGGGATGAGGCTCGTCGGCAGTGTGGTGCGTGGATCCAGCGATCTTTTCCTTCCACTCGAACCGCAGACTCAGTTGTCAACAGGATCTGGTAGGGTCCGTCCCACCTGGGCTGGAGAACCTGTGAGGAAATTTTCCTGATTCACACCCACTCTCCTGGGATGAGGTCATGTCTTCCTTCAGGTGGTGGTCCCCACTCCTCTAGGACCTGCTCGCGGGCTCCTTGGGTGGCCTCTGTCAGCAACTTGCAATAGTAGAGGTAGAATGGTTGAGCTGTCTGAGGAAACCCCAATGCAGGAGCCTGTAACAGAGCTTGTTTTAAATCATTAAAAGCGTGTTCAGCTTCAGGACTCCAAGCAATAGGATCAAGGGACCTCCATCCCCCCTTTATAAGGTCTGTAAGTGGTTTGGCCCTTTCAGAAAAAGCATCAACCCAATTTCTATTGAAATTGCACAGACCCAGAAATGATCGGAGCTCTCTCATTGTATTGGGACTAGGGTGTGTTCAGATTGCCTGGGCCCGATCTCCTGTCAATTCCCTTTTTCCCTGACTAATCTTCTGTCCCAAGTAAATTACGGTGTCTAGGCATAACTGTGCTTTGCTATAACTAGCCTTGTGTCCTTTTTTAACCAAATGGTCAAGAATAATTTGGAGGTTCTTCTTGTGGGTTTCCTCATCAGGAGACGCGATTAAAATATCATCCACATATTGGATAATGACAGAGGACACTGGAGGCAACTCCCGGAGATGCCTCCGAAGTGCCATGTGATACACGGTGGGGCTGTTATGAAACCCCTGTGGTAACCTGGTCCAAGTATTTTGTTCTCCATCTACAACAAAAGCGAACCAATCTTGTACCTCTGGGTGTAGAGGAACAGACCAGAACCCATTAGCCATGTCAATTACTGAAAACACCTGGTGCTCAGGGGTCAGCAGTTGAAAAATAGCAGAGGGATCTGCTACCAAGGGGGTGAGACGGTTGATGTGTTGATTAGCTTTTGAGTAATCAACTGTGAATCGCCATGCTCCGCTGGCTTTCTTTACGGGCCATATTGGACTGTTGCTTGTACTATGTGTTTTTCGTACAATGCCTTGAGCCAATAGTTTTTGTATTACTGGTCAAACCCCTTCCTCCGCCTCTTTGTTGATTTTATATGGCTTTGTGTATGGCAGGGATTTCCCAGTAAATGTGGCGGGGTCCATAACCAGAAGCCCGCATTCGTCCTTATCCATAGTCCAAATTGAATGCCCTTTTAGTTTGTCTTTTTGGAGGGACCAGATGTTTACCTCCACCCTCTCCTCATGTACGGTTAATGTAACCCCTTGTAGGTATTTCAGAGCATCCCATCCCAACAGACCTGGGGTAGGTCCTACCTACATGACAGTGTTAAATGTTACCTCCCCATCTCCTAGTCTAATCTTGAGATTTTGAGTTTCTCTGAGTGTTATTCGATTGCCCCCTACACCAGTGGCCTCCAGCTCCCTCCCTGTGAACATGACACCATTTGGCTGACTGTTTAGATAAACAAGATAATTGAGCCCCAGTGTCCCATAAAAGTGACTTTTGAATCCCATTAATCGTGCATTTTAATTTGAGTTCTTTTTCACTCAGCTCCTGAGATAGGCGTAGGGAGGCCACTAGGGGGAGTCCTAGTTTAAAAGATCCCTGATAGCGCATTTGTCTGCTTCGCTCAAATCCTGTAATTGTGACAACAGGCTTTTTTGCCCCTCTCGATTCGAGGGATTGAAAGGGGGATCGCGGTATTTTCCAATCCTGCCTTCACTGGCTAATCGCTTTTTGCAATTCTTTTGCCAATGTCCGAGATTTTTACAATAATGGCACCGATTTGTAATTTCAGCTTTTGGACTTAGTCGGGTGTCAGGGCCAGCTCCACCCTTCAGTATGGGGGGTGTCCACCCTGTTTGTATTGCCCGCACCTTAGCATACATATTTCTTTCGATTTGCCGTGCCATTTTAACTATTTCCTCAAACTGTTTGTTCGTATCTTGTCCTATTTCGGGCTCTTTTAACTGAAGGGCTTTGGCCATATCAGGCTTAAGACCGCCCAAATAAATTTGTTTAATCACAGCAGAGGTGTCGCTATTCACATCATCTTCGTCACTTAGTCCTGAGCATTCCAGCCAGACTGTGACGAAGCGGTCAGTGAAGTCAGCCACATCCTCACTTTCTTTTTGCTGACACGCAGATATCTTTTTCCAATCTGTCTTTGGTGGATAATTTTGTTTAAGCCATCTCCAAACCTATTCCCATTGCCCTCCCCTGCTGTTATCCTCACACAATTGTTTAAGTTCTCCGACATGCTTTTCCCCTGTCCTTCTGAGGATCATAGCGGCAGTCAGGGGGGAGATACCATAAGTATCTTTTAATTCCTGAAGCGCACTCCAGGTTCGCTGCATCACTAATTTTGGGTACGGTACTTCTCTAGCCCACCGGTCAATATCCTCCGGTTTTGGATTTGATCGTATTGGGGGTTCAGGGAAGGTAGGTGCGAGAACGGACCCCCTCGGCGGGGTGCGAGACGGAGTTAGAGTAGCGCTGTCATCAACAGCGCCAGCCCCTGCTACATCAAGTCCTTTCCCACTTCGAGTGAGAGTACAGATCTGCAGGCGCCCTCCCTCTAACAGTGGAGACCCTGATCCGTCTTTATCACACTCATACCAAGTGTTATCCCAATCAGACCCCCCATCTCCATATGGCCACTGTGGGAATTGATCCCAATTATTTTCGTTTCCTGCCTGTTTGTTCCCCTGTGGGAGAACAGGATATAACTTAGTCGCCGGCTGTAACACATTAACCAGTGCAGCGTGACCAGGAACTAATTCCTTCTTTAGTTTCTCATTCTCCTGTACTGCCTCTTTTAGCTTTTTTTCTAGTTCCTCTTTTGCCGCGAATAAATTATCTTTCCTCTCATTTAACGCTTTTATTTTTTCTGTGGACTCCTTCTCTTTTTTATCCCATTCTGATTTCTCCTTCATGCTAATCTGCCACCTCAAGTGTCGGCCAATCACCAGGGCTACAGCTAAATCTTTGTTTTTGTTCCAATGTTCATATGCTTTTTTACAGGCATATTCGCCCCAAACTCCTTCTGACAGTTTCAGCTTCTTCCTATATTTTTCTTCCCTTTCAGTTAACTTACACTTTTCAGATATGTAATCAGATACTTCCACCACATTCTCAAACAACCAATTAGCACACATGTTTGGTTTCTTTTAAGATTTACTTTTGTCGTGTTTGAGGTAACAGCTCATTCAGTAACAGCTTTTCACAGACGGAAAGCTCAATAGCTCTTTCACCACAGTACGCATTAAGTTACATTTTTAAGTATCAGTCGGAGCATTCTGAAGTCTGTCAAAATCATTAAAAATGTAACCAAATAGTGTAGGTGAGACTGCCACCTGTCCTGGATAACGCAATTAGAAAATAGATAGACTGGTGGATTTAATTTAAGGATCTAAAAATAATATATTTATATATATATATTATATATATATAGGTACTTGCCTATGTACCTGGAGGTCAGTGTTCCATTTTCCCTGTCAAGGCACGGGTTTTTCTCAAAAGACTAAAAATAATAATAATAATAACAATAATAAAGTAGTAAATATTATGTACAAAATAATGACGTTTTATTTGCATATATCAGAACATATTCAATAAATAAATTGAAAATATGAATGAGCAAATGTGACTACTGTCAACAGTGGCAGTAAAAAAGATTATCTGGTTTACTTCAATTCAAAATACTGCATCCCAATGGACCCATTCAAGATAAGCCTATACAACAAGTCTTAAAACAAAATAGTATATATTCCAATTATAATCAAAAATAACAAAGCAATGTTAATGACTACTACTAATTCACTAATTTCAAACTGTATTTTGTTCAGGGTGATTTGTCACTGTTTTCACAACCTTTGCTTTCTTATTGAAGTGTCATTGAGTAGTGGGCTGTTTAGATTGTTTACTATTTAAATTGAATGAAACTGGGGCATGATCAGTAATTATAATGGGGTAAATTTTGAAATGTCAGATATAATTGAATTACTACCGAGAAAAAAAATCAATATGGGAAAATGACTTATGAAGGGGTGAGAAGAAAGAATATTCCCTTGAAGATGGGTTCTTCAATCCCCAACTATTGCCAAGACCAAAGTCATTCATGTACTGTTGTAGTATTTCAGTAGAGTTCCAATTTCTTGTGTTACTGAGGAACTTGATCTGTCCAATGCTGGGTTGATAATAGTATTAAAATCACCTCCTATTATAATTATTGAATTTGAAAATTCAGTTAATAATGAAATAATGTATGAAAAAAAGAAGGGTCATAATTATTCAGAACAACAATATTTGTGATTGTAATGTTATTGTTGTGAAAGGAGGCATTAATTATAATGTACTGACCATTAGGGTCAGTAATGGTAGTTTTATGGATTAGTGGTGTTCTTATATTTATCAAAATGGAGACATCTCTTTGCTTGGAATTGTAAATCACTGAGAATATTTGATTGAATTCTGAGGACTTTAGTGTCTCATGCTCTGATCTTTCTAAATGAGTTTCTTCTATTTGGCATATGTCAGTCTGTAATATAATTTTCAAAGTGATTGAAAATCTTAATCCTTTTTGCTTGTGAACTGATACCACGGATTACAAATTTAAGTGACTTCATTGTTACTTTATTAAGTTGAACTTAAAAAAAAAACTTTTGTCCATGTGTACATGGGTTTGTACTGTAGCAAGATAGCCAGAATCATAAGGTACAATTTTCAGTGTTATTAGCATAATTGTCTCAAATAACTATTTTATCATTGCAAAAGAAAATCTAAACATTGTAATTCTAGTCATACACTCAATATTAATTTCCCCCTCTTTGTAGTGTTCCTCCCTCCATAACATTATAAAAATTCTTGAAACAATAAACAAACATATCAGATATAAAAACTTTGAACATAGCAACAAAGAAATCCCCATTAACATTAAATAAATACATGAATGATGACATAAAACACTGGAACATATATACAAGACACCACAAATAAACAACAGGAACAGGGTTTAAATTAAGGTACATGGAAATTTGTTAGAGGGTGCAGTATATATAGGTCTATATATACAGATGCAGCCATTCAAAATGCACGGTACAAACCCTTACCGCACGCAACTACCCACAAGCCACCACAGTCTACCGCGGTATGTGATTGGCTGGCCAAAATGACCGACAGGGGCACTTGTGGTGCATTGGTTGGTAGTGAAAAGATGTAATCATTTAATCTCTTTACTGTGCACGTTTTAATCCGCTTAGTATTGAATATTTATATGGAATTTTACCCCTAAAGGGTAATTGTTTTTTACTTTGTCAGCACCCAGACAAACGCAAACGCGTTTTTAATAAAATGCTTTTATTCATTCTTAATCAGACTCACATTCCCGAATGTCCCCCGCCCCGGTCAAAAAAGGGAAATTTTAGTAGCTGAGCATAAAAAGAAGAGGAGCATAATGCATCTGAAGGTCATAAACTATATTATTTAGGAACATAAACATATTACTGTATGTAAACCATACTGTATATGGCTGGTCTTAGTAGTTTAAAGAAAAAATACACACCGGTTTTCCATTTCTCAATAAACATTTTAAACATCAACGTTTTATGAAACGGTCCCCAAATATGCAATTGCTGTATAGAATGAATTTAAATTAAAAAAAAAATATTTAACATGAAAATTAAGCTGTTTACGTTCCTCCAGCTGACTCTTGTTTTTATGTCCACTATAACAGACAATTTCCCTTGCTTTTAACAGAGAGTTTCATAATTTCCTAAAATGAAAATGCGACAGAATTCTGGGGTGTCCCTATACCAGAGATTACGGTAGGCTTCAGAATGGTGATTGGCTGACACCATCTGACAGAACTCTGATTGGAGAAAAAAAAACTTGCTGATCTGTTCTACATAGCAGGAAGAAAACAGCATATGCTGCTTCTATTCGATTTTAAAAGTTTAATTAGGAAGTAAAAACCTTACAGTGTACACATATTTCTAAACTGATCAGGAGGAAGAAAAATCAACTGTGTTTCGCGCATAATAAGTGGTTATCAACTATCAAAACTGGGGGGGGGGAGGGAGGGTTGGTGTGTGAGAAATAAAGGGGGGGGCTGGGGGGGGTGAGAGGCAGGGCACTGAGATTGGAAGCAGATGTTGGAGAGAGTAAAGGCTGAGAGCTGCTTGTTTCGGAAAATTCTCAGGCTGCAGTCTTGCCTTTCTGGGCCGGGGTCTTGGCGTCCAATCGGAGGATTGCACCGCCTGGTCTGAGGGATGCCTGGGCCCTCTCATTGGCCCAGGGATCAGGAACGTGGGTGTCAAATGCAGATGTCCTGGGAACGTTGCTGAATCCCAACTGGCCTGAAGTGCAAGAGAGAGTAAAAAACACGAAGTATTGTAACTGGACTGTGACCGTTTCAATCCAGCTGCACAGACACACACATGCACACACATACCCACTTGAGCAAACAGCAGCGCGCAGGTCCTCACTGCAAAAACAACTACACTCTGAACATTTAGTGCACCACAGAAAACTTGGTATGGCGCATTTCAGCTTTTGAAAACTCAGCATTATAAAGGCAAATAGAGAAGAAAGGACTTGTGGTTTATCTTGAGCAGAAATATCCAATATACAATGGTTAGGGATGAAGAGAAAGAACAAACCACCATAAGTTAAAGTAACTGTTTTATTTATTTTATTTTTATTTAGATTAAGAATTCCCGTCACCCCCATTTCCATTTAAATCGCAAACCCGTGTTTAATTAAATATTTTTATTGATTCACAATTTGGCAATGCAACGTAAATCATTATCTTTGTCTTCTGCATAATAATGTTCACCTCTCTGTCCAGCAAATTAATAATAAACGTTATTTTTGTCGTCTCCACTTTAAAGGTACCTCCGTCGTGGAAAAATTTGACCTCGGAACGTTTACCCAGCGTAATATTGTATTTCATTGAACTTTGACAGATTGTCTTTAAATCAATTGTTGTCAGAATATCCCCACCTCCAAACAAGAAAAAAATTGCACTGCTTTTATTAACTGGCTTTTTCAGTAACTTAAAGTATATATTTAAAGTAATAATTTAACAATATATGTAATTTTTTTAAGATGTTAATGTTGTGAATGTCTCTAGATTGTATCTTATTTTTAGTTTTTGTTTTGTTTCACATTAATTTTATAAGTGAATCTTGATTAAAATACTTTTATTTTTTCACAATCTGGCAATGCCAGACAGAATTCACATTTGCTGCAGCCAAATGGCCTTGCAGATCAGAAAATCAAGGAACAAAACAATTATCGCGCCTCAATGGAATTGCTTTAACATGCTTATGTATTGGTGTAACACTCTGTGTCTACAGTACAATGTGAACAAATCGGTTTCACAGGTATTTTCAACCCCAATCAACTGTTGTTTTATCAGTTGTTACAATTTTTTTAAAGAAATACAAAATGAGATATAATGGTGTGTTCCGGCTTAGACATTAAAGAAGAGCATAACACGTGGGCGGCGTAGCGGTCGGCTCTGGCTTTCCCATCTATACCGATGCACTGCAAGTACAACCCCCCTCTCTGCGGGAGTGCTGGCTGTGACAAATTAAACTGGTTTCACAGGTATTTTCAAAGTAGAAGGGGGCGAGATTTCCAGCGAAAGACACCTCCCCCCCTCCAAAACCCAGTAAGTACAGTACTTACTAGTAAAGAAACTAGGCTTCTCAATGAAATCGCTTTAACATGCTAATGCGTTAGTGTAACAGTCTGGGCTTGGCAAGCTTCTAATGTCTCCCGACTACGGCGAACGGAAACCCTTCTTTCTTTGGAAGACAATGAACATATTCTAGCCCTAAATGAATAAATAGTAAACATGGTTTACATAAAAAACATTTTTCCAAGAAAGTTTAGCCTTTCTCACTAATGAAACCACTAAATAAAGACATAAATATAGAAATCTTAAGATTTTTAAAATACATGACTTTGCTAAAATTTATTTAATAATAAAAACGATTACAAATGCCAGTGGAGAGAGAGAGCTTACTTTGTCAGCACACAGACAAAAATACAATGTTTTTATTCATTCAGATGGTGAGAGTGAAGGGGGAGCGATAAGGTTGAAGGTGAGGAAAAATAAGTGAAAGAGGGGGTAGCTTAATTGACTAGAACAGGGGAGGGATGTTGGTTTTGCATAAGGGGCGGGGCTATGGAAATGAGGTCTATTTGGGAATGTGGAGTAACATGTTCTGGCTGTTTGTGAATTATCGTTGTTGAGTATGGAGTGTTGAGGTATTGATTTTGTGTAATGCTTTATGTTGAAAATTGGGGTGGATTTTTATGATAAAGATGATAAACTGGGATGGGAGGAGGGGTTGGTTTTGCATAAGGGGCGGGATTATGATAATCGGACGAATTTGAGAGAGTTTGCAGGCTATTTTTGGTTTGTATTACGAATAATTCGTACACGATATTGAGATTTGTTGATAATTGGAGGACTGTTTTGCTTTAATGGTTTGATATATTTGATTTTGTATTGTGGTTGTTATCTATGTTTTTGGTTGGTATTATGTTTATATGGTTGTTTTTGTTGGTTGGTCGTTATTGTAGTGTACTCTCACGAGGCACCAGTTCTGTAGGGTTTTGGGCATTTACTGGGATAATTATTAATTGTAGTAGTAAATCATGAAATTGATTCTTTTAATGGTCTTAGAATCCAACCATGCAATATAATTCAAACAATGCACACACACAGGTACTGTGTGTACACGAGGATACATTTATTAATACATAGAATATGCATGTAAACCTAACAGATCTTATCGTGAGGCTTATCAGAATACAAAAGGTATATATTCATTCAGTTACGAAGAGTTACATATATCAAGAGGACATACGTTAAGTATATCATTCATTTAGACCGTTTCGTAAATGAACTTGGTTAAAACTTCTACATTAGATATTCAAAACAAGTACATAACTCTTAGGAATTTAATTGATATCAACTGGTTGGGATAACAATTGAATTCTCAAGCTGTAATGCATTGAAGTTGAATACTCATCCAATCTCTGGGGATTCAGATCTCCTGCGGGCACAAAGAAACAGTTGCAGGCTGTTGCTGTCCAATCCGCGCTCTTTGGCTCGATGCCAGGCTGTGCTGTGCGGCTTGCGACGGTGCGCTGCTGATGCTCACTGACCGGCTAGTTAGTGTTGACTTTAACTAGCACAGTTTGTGACTGTGGGTCCCAGCAAGTCAGGAAGAGGACCGGTTCGTTCCTGATGAAGAGCTAGTTCTGAATAGTGATTCAGCTGTCCACAGTTCCGACTTGTTCATGAGGCCTGCTGCTGGTGCTAACCTCGGGTGGATCCTCTGGTTACTCTCTGGCAACCTCCGCTCCTGCCCTTGGGAGTCTTCTGCTCCTGGGCCGTCCTGCCCTGGAATTGTCTCGCACCATTGGAATTCTCCTTAGAATTCTCCTACTTTAGAATTGTTCTCCCCTGTTGCCTGTTTTTACCTGGAGGAACTTCAGCTCATTCATTGGCTGAAAGTTCCATGGGCATCAAAGTCTCACGTGGGTTACTCGGCCCTACCAGTCCCTGATTGGTTGATCAAGGTGAGATATGAGTCACTTACTCCTGACACTTAGGAATGCAGTCCAGATGTCCATCTGACACTCCCTAGACAGATAGGCGACAATGGATGACCATTCATTATGATAGCCAGGCTTAGCTAAGTGCATCCCCATTTGGGAGCTGTCCCTTATCAAAAGAAAACATCTTTAAATCAGCCTGCACGAATAGCTTCTCTGTGGCTGCATCACAGAAATGAAAAGAGAGATGGGGCCTCACTGGCAAGGGAGCAGAAAACTTAATTCCTGTATTTTAATAAGCCTTGCCGCAACATTATTATGGTTATTATGTTTATTGTGTCATTTTTTATTATTGGATGTATTAATCAAAAGAGAGAGAGCGAGCGCCTTCGTTTTACTTTTGTAGCCAAAGGGCCTTGCAGATCAGATTCCCTTCCCACTACGGAAAGACAGACACATGTTTTCACAGTTTAGAAAAAAAAATCCAAAACCATACTCAAAATGCAATTTAGGGCTTTCTGGCAAGAGGAGACCCCCAAATTAATAATGTAACATGCTACTGTTTATGCATGAACATAGTTACTGTACACTGTTATTTCTTTAGATACGCATGATTCCATGTTATTTTTTAATCCCTGGCGGGACCGGGCGTCCATAAGAATCGAGTAATAGGTTTCATTGCGCTTTGACAGATCGTCTTTAAATCAATTGTTGATTTAAAGGTTGACAGTAAATGTTTATATTGTAATGCATACTGTACAGCCTCTATTTCTCTATAAAAATCTAAAAGATCGTTTGCGCAGCCTAAGAGGGGGGTGAATGCACTACAATAGATTAGCATACTGTGGAGGAAAACAGTATACTGTAGGCATCATTGATAAGAGGACTTTTGAAACCAAATTTCCCAAATTTAATATGTGCTTTTCTATATTTATTGTCAATTAATTGTCCATAGTATTGCTATTCTAAGCAAGGAGCACTTCACCCTGCCTGCTGTGGGAAGAGTTGGCTTATTCCTTCCCTGCCTCACCGAGGGCAGACCCTGCCAGGCCCTCATCGACACCGGTTCGACCATCACCCTGCTGCGACCTGGTATCCTGCCGGGCACCGAGGCAGCCGGACCCCCAGGCTGCTCACCGTGCACTTTGGGGCTGCGAGGGTGAAACACCCCTTCTACCTTGTCCTAGTCCATGAGGACTGTATCCTGGGATTGGACTGGGTGCAGCAGGTGGGTGGTTGCCTTGACTTGGGTGTGAGGGACGGGGTGCTGCGCCGGGGGTGGCTGGTACCCTCCAGCGGCGAGGTCAGGTGGCAGTTTGTGGTGTTGCGGTCGCTCTGTGGGGCAGTTCTCCAAGTGGTGCGCGGCCAGCCAGAAGCTGCCAAGCAGTGACCTCGCCGCTGGAGGGCACCTGCCACCCCCGGCGCAGCACCTCATCCCTCACCTCCAAGGCCTCCCACAGTGCATAGAGTGCCTTACAGACCGGGAAGGGGCAAGCTTATCTCACCGTACTGGGAGTCAGCTCTGGCACGCTTGCCCTGACACCTGTGTCTCCGGCAGGCCCAGGCGACGCCCGGCGCTGCCACCTATGCTTCCCGCTCTGATTCGTTCCCCCTGCCCCACCAACTCTTGCCAGCCCAAGTGAAGGCAACCACCCACCTGCTGCAACCAGTCCAACCCCAGGATACAGTCCTCACGGACTGGGGCAAGGTACTGTAGTAGGGATGTTTCACCCTCGCAGCCCCAAAGTGCACGGTGAGCGCCCTGGGGGTCCGGCTGCCTTGGTGCCCGGTAGGATACCAGGTCGCAGCAGGGTGATGGTCGAACCGGTGTCGACGAGGGTCTGGCAGGGTCTGCCCTTGATGAGGCAGGGAAGAAATAAGCCCCGTCTGTGGCCAACCCTTCCCACGGCAGCGGGTGGGATGAAGCGCTCCTTCTGGCTTTCTGGAGTGGGGGTAGAGTCGCTCAAGGGCAGCCTTCCCCTCTTTAGGCCACCCCGCTCCCGTTTCCCGATGGCCTCCGGAGTCCCTGGGGCTCCAGCGCCCGGTACTCCCATGCGATGTGTCCCATCTCCCCACAGCGGTGGCAGATGACCAGCCGTCGTCGCTCCCCCAGCATCGCCGTGCTGGGCGTCTCCTCCTCCCCATCTGATTCCCCATGCGGCCCTCCGTTGGTGCCCACCGGTCTCCTCGAATACGGCATCAGCCTGCTCAGCCAGAGCCAGGGCTTGCCCCAAGAGGACCAGTGCGGCCAGCATCACGTGGCACTGCACCTCAGTTGGCTCCAGGGCCCAGAGGAACACCTGGAGCGCTATCTCCTGGTGGGCCTCCTCCAGGAGAGTAGGGTAACCCTGGCGGGCTAAGTAGGCCATGTCTGCGGCTGTTACCTTCACTGTTACCTGGATACCTCTTTATTTAGAACTCACTCTTCCCCCTGCCTGTCTGGCTTCTTTTAATCCTTCTGTGCCCGGATTGCAGCGGGTAAGATATTTTTCCAAGAAAAAAAGAGAAATTAAAAAAAGAGAAATTTCACCGGAGCCCCTTCTCATGTCTAATTTTTAGTTTAGAAGGATTCAAGCAGGATTTTGGATGAAAGGCAGTGACCTTAATCAAGCCCAAATAATTGAACCCATTCAGAGCCTACATTACATTTTAGCGTTTCATTCTGAGCAGAAGACCCTCACACCTGAAGAAGGCTTGCGTTTTCTCCTCTTTTAAACATGTGTACAATGCTGTAATACAATTTAAAATAATTAAAAGTTTAAACAGTATCAACTAAACTTCATTAATATAAGTACCGAGTGGTATTAAATAAATAGAGCTTTTTAGTATAGATTACACTTTTCTAAAATGTATTTAAAAAATAAAAATGATTACAATCTAATCTTTCCATGTTTGATTCCAAAATCTCAAGAAAAATAAATCTAAACAGGGAGAAAGCTATGCTGAAAGTTTATTAATATACTTTGAAGACAAAGATAACAATTTATGTTGCATTTGTCTGATTGTGAATAAAAAAATACATTCAATTAACTGCTCTCAGTGACAGCTGATAATCCTCCATACACTCAAGTGAAAAATTAGTAATGCCAATGTAAACGTTGTATTTACAATTTGTTGATAATAGAAATGTTAAGTTCTCTAAAGCTTTGTGAGGCAGCAAAAGGCAGCAAAAGATTCGAACACCCTATATTGTTATGAGCTGCTGAGCTGAGAATGGATTATGTTCCTTCTGTCAGAGGGGGTGGAAGACCCGTGGTCATTTAATTAGTATTACAATTCGCACTGATTCCCTTGAGAAGATATGGACATAAGAATATTCGTGTGGGGTCAAAAAATGTCATTAAGAACTTAAAATTAATATGGTTAATAAGAGTAAACTGTAACATGCTGTAACAAGATCGGCTAAACTGGGATCTATCGCTTATGCCTGAAATTGGAGCTGCTCACCACGTAGTGAATAGCGATGAATAAGTCTGTCTTTCTGTGGAGGGTAGGGAATCTGATCTGATCTGCAAACCTCCAACAGAGCTGTTTAACCGTTTTTTGTCGGGCATCTCAAGTGTCAGGTGTAAGCGATAAATATATTTAGCTGAAAAGCTGTACAACGCAAGACGTTTCGTTACTCTAGGTTTCATGAAAAAGCACATTGTGCTGCTGTAATACAGTTTAAAATAATTAAAAGTCTAAACAGTATCAGCTTATGTATGGGTTGTAATTTAAAAAAAGTTAAAAACCGCACTCAAAATGCAATTTAGTGCTTTCTGGCAAGAGGAGACCCAAATTAATAATGTAACATGCTACTGTTTGTGCATGAACATAGTTACTGTATACTGTTATTTCTTTAGATATGCGATTCCATGTTTTTCTTTAATCCCTGTCGGGACAGGGCGTCCATAAGAATCAAGTTATAGGTTTCATTGCGCTTTGACAGAAATCAAATTATGTTATTAATTTCTTTAGATATGTGATTCCATATTATATTCCCTATTAATCAAATTCTAAAAGTATGCTTGTTGACTCCGGTATCGAGCGTATTTGCAGAAAAGCTTAAAACTACCACTTTTTATACATGTTATTTCACGTTAGTTAAAGACTGTGATGCTTAAAATGTTTAGGGAGAAATGGAATACTGGTGTGTATTTTTTCTTTAAAGTACCGAGACCAGCCATATACAGTTTACATACTGTATGTTTATGTTCCAAAACTAATATCGTTTATGGATATCACACGTTATGGTGAAATTACATATAAATATTAAATACTTAAACGGGCAAAGTAAAGACATTAAATATACATATATATACACTGTATACAGTACAGTATACACGTTCCTAAATCAATATCTTCTATGAGCATGTGAAAGGCATGGTGAATGTGGACCAGGGCAATACTTTGAGTTTACAGCTTGTTCAAGGTCATTCATTAAACTGTAAATACTATTAGTAATATCTTCGATAAAGACTTTGATGGCGACAGCTAAATCATGAGAGGTTGAGCTTTATTAGCTCCACCTTGAGGAAATTCAGGATACTATTATTTTATTTGCGGTATCATGCGGTTTCATGGGGCGCTTTGCGAGAATATACGGTATTAATACAGTAACTTGCGGTATACTGCGTCAAGAGCACCGGAAAATAATGTGGTATCGCCTGCTTGTTTTGAATGGCTCCATCTGTAGCTTTCTTAACGCGAGAAGTACTATCATAAGTAAGTACTACTACTGTAGGCATAAAAAAAGTGGGTTCTGGAGAGGGGGGAGGTGTCTTTCGCTTGGAAGACTTGCCCCCTTCTACTTTGAAAATACCTGTGAAACCGGTTTAATTTGTCACAGCCAGCACTCCCGCAGAGAGTGATGAAAACCGCACACTGCCAGGCTCGGGTGGATTTACGCCCTACGGTTCAACCTGCGGTACCGCAGTGTACTGTATATACAGTACGAACACGTGTTATTTTGAAATATAAAAAATGTCAATATACTGTAGAAGAAATTAAGTATTGGTGTGTATTATTTCTTTAAAATATCAATAACAGCAACATACAGTTTACATAATATGTTTATGTTCCTAAATTAATATCGTTTATGACCTTTAAGACCTTCATTATGCTCCTCTGCGTTTTATGCTCAGCTACTAAAATTTCCCTTTAGTGGTAAAATTCCAAATAGATTTTCAATACTAAGCAGATTAAAATGTGCACAGTAAAGAGATTAAATGATTAAATATTTTCACTAACGACCAATACACCACATTATCTTCTGTGTCACATTAACATTGGAATGTTTTTTTTACAAGTGTCAAAAGAAGCGATACACAACCTGTCTCCTCTATAACTTTTCAGTTTACAGAGAAATTCCACCAGAGCCTCACAACATTGTCCAATAATACTCTTCTCGTGTCTAATTTTTAGTTGAGCAGGATTTGAGCTACAGACCATAACAGACCAAAAAACAGAATCCACCTGCGATTCAGTGTTTACAAAACGTGTTTACAAAGAAAGTGAAATACAGTAATATTACCAGCTATATAGATACATAGATTTAGATATTTAGATCCTTTCATTAATATCATTATTAATTTATTTAGATACGTGATTACATATTCTCGATTATAAAACAAATAATTCCGGTTCTGGAATCTGACTGACAGACAGACCCTTCTGAAGCGGTACCATAATCTCTGGTATACGGACGCCCCAGAAATTTGACTTGTTACAGTGTGATAAATTTTAAAGACTAGTTCTTAGCGTAGATAAGACAACGTAGATAAAAAAGCTTGGATTCTCATGTATCTGGTACAAGTATCTTTTAAAACAGTTTTTGTTGTGCTCTTGAGGATCCTTGTGATATTTTGAGCTCTGGTTGAATGATTAGTGTCGCAGTTTAAATAATTTTCATTGTTAGAAATTATGAAATGATCTGTTAAAAGCAAGGGAGTTTTTTTGTCTGTTATACTAAAAGAAAATGCCCGACGAACTAGGGATTGGACAATTTTTCAGTGCTTGTACAATCAATGGAAATGTTAAAAAAATGTGCTACAGAAATAAACCCAAAAAGTTATTTATTCCTTTATCCTATTGGCTAGCTAATGTCCCGTCCTTGTTAGTTAGATCAATGAAATGCTGTGGTGTTACTTTTTGTCGATGAAAAAATAAAGTATTTTCATTTAAAATGATGGTTACAAATAATGTGGACCAGCATAATACTTTGAGTTTACAGCTTGTCCAAGGTCATTCATTATTAATACTATTAGTAATATATTCGGTAAAGGCTTTGATGCATAAAATATTTCTGCAAAATTAAAATATTTATGATAAAAGTAGGTTGTGTACTTTTGCCTAACTGAGCAATCTTGCTTTCATAAAATATACCAACTTTTTAATGACTGATGATTAACTTCAGTTTCACACCTGAAGAAGGCTCCATGGCTTAAACGTTGTGTTCTCTTTCTTATTTTTTTCAGCATGGAATAAACCTATTACTTGTTCCTTTGCAGCCTACGCATGCTGACGCAGCTACCCACCTGATGATTAACATGCTGTAATGCACAGTTGAAATCTAAAAGCTCAAATGCTGTACATTAAAGGTTAAGCTTTATTGGCTTTATCCTTGGTGGTTTTACAAGGTGATTTCGGATACTTTCCGATATGATCTCATATGACGCGTTGTACTGTGTCATAACGCGTTAGGATGCGACACGCCCACCGCATGGTACCATGGTGTACCTCACTCATTTTGAATGGCTTCATCTGTATATATCTTACAGTATAAAGCATCGATTCTTCCTCTTCTTTTATTTGCCAGAATTAATGCTGACCAAGGGGTGAGTTCTCTGTCATGGTAAAGCTGTGTGTCAACAAAGAGTTTATCCACAATGATAACTGCACACTTCCCCTTTTCCAGAAATTGTTTTCTAATTTTGTGTCTCTTTGTGTCTCTATTTTCCATTCTGGTCATTAAGGCCATAGTCTGTTCCTTTCCTCTCCTTTACTTTTAACAGGTTCTTTGTTTATAATGTTCAAACATAGGAATAATTGGTCTGGGGCAATTAAATATTATTCCTTGTACAGTTATAATACTATACTGCATGTTGGGCAACTGATTCTTTCAGTGTTTTTAAAGAAAATCCAACATAAGAAACAATACACCTAAATTAGACATTGCATGACTTTAAAAGCTATTAAAAGAGGTTTAGATAGCTATAAAACACTTTTTATGCATGAAAAATAGGTGTTTTTTCTTCCTCAAGATCATTTTAGATTCTTTGTGTACACTAAGTTAAAATAAAGGTTAATTCCAAGCTGTAAAGACAAGACTTGACTTGTTTCCTCTATAATTCTTCAGCTTACAGCTCATTCCTGGTCATTCGTTATTAATATTATTAGTAATATACTCCTAATTTGGAACATTTTTACAAGTATAAAAAGAGGCGATACACAATGTGTCTCCTCTATAACTCTTCAGCTTACAGAAAAATTTTCACAGAACCACACAACATTATCCTTGCCCTTCTTGTGTATTAATTTCCAGGGAGTAACCCTATAACAAAAAGGAACAGCATATCAGTCCTTAATTAAGGTTATACAGTACATACCATGTCTGATGGAGTTTCAGCATTCACTTTCCTGTAATCTGTGATGTCACATCAAGGTTTGGTACCAATAACCTAAGAGGGAATTCACAGACTTGATTGTTTGAACTAAACCAAGAACCAGAAAATAATGTATACAGATGCAGCCATTCAAAATGAGTGAGGTACGCTGTGGTAGAAAGCAGTGGGCATGTCGCAATTTAACTTGTTATAACGTGTCATAACGTGTCATAACATTTCATACTGTATTATACCGCAGTTATGATAATAGTATCCAGAATCACCGCCAGGTGGAGCTAATAAAGCTAAACCTCTCATGTACAGCTTTTGAACTGTCACCAGAAAACACCGACTTGAATCCCGATCACATCACATATGTGTAAGTTTGTTTCACTGCTTGTTACGTGACTGTGTCAGTGGCGTGATGGCTTAATGGACTGACTTAGTGTGAGGTTGGGTTTTCAAATCCAGCAATCGCAATGATTTTTTTTAACAAATAAACATTTCTTTGAAAAACTAAAAAAGCAAATATTATGGACACTATATTGACATTTTTTATATTTCAAAATATCATAACATGAAACTAAACTAAGTCATTTAATAATAACAATGAATAATTTCAAACTGCTACTGATATTAATACTGACAATAAATATTATTGACACTATATTGAATTTGTTTGTCTTTTTAAATATCACAAAACATTCAAAGTTAAGTGATTTTCCATGAATACTTGCGCTCATTATCACAGTAAAAGTAACTCATACTTTTCAGAATTTCATTATTATTTTGTAAACATTTTTACATTCTCCTTCTGACCATATTGTTTCTATACTTTCTGAGAAAAGTGATAGTTTTTCTGCGAATACGCTACTATCGGAGTAAACAAAAGCATACTTTTAGAATTTGATTAATAGGGAATATAATATGGAATCACGTTATCTAAAGAGCATGCTTGCCTGCATGGTGACATAACCGCATTTCCCTCTAAATAACTACTAAATAGGCAGTGAAAACATTTGTATGTCTTTCCGTGGGGGGGAGGGGGACTGTCTTTCATTGGAAGGTATGCCTATTCTACTCTGAGAATGCCCGTGGTCTTTTCACCGATAAACTTGTGTTAACAAAAACTACAGTACGCTTAAAAGTTGTTCAACCGTTTTTTATCTATTTTTCGGCACAGCCTGCCTGCTAGAGCACCACAAGTCACACTCAACCACATCACAGTTCACAGATCAGTCCCAGTGTGTGAGATACTGCTGTTTGATCTGTGCTTGATCTGAGCTTTAATAGAGAGCTTATCTCTATTAATATATTAATATCGAGTGGTATTAAATGCAACTTTTTTGTATAGATGACATTTTTCAAAAATGTATTTAAAAATAAAAATGATTACAATTGGCACACCTGTAGCTTTTTCACAAAACCTCCTAGAGTTACGAAAACACTTGCTGTGTGTACAAAGTACATGTGACTGTTTTCACAGCCTTCACTATGTCATTTTTAAGCCATTTTTTTTTACCATGCTCGAATATTCTTCTGTCCAAATCTTTGGAAGGGAAACACAGAAAGCCTTCAAACCAAATGCATTTTAAAGACCACGACTTGTGAAACTCTTCACAGCTTCCACATAAAACTATCAGTGAGCTAATTCTCTTTTTTTAATCCTCTGGTTTTTCCTTGATGCGTAATTATGCACTAACTGGAACCCGAGGGGACCGATGTGTACACATGTGCACAACGCAAGAAATACTGCTCAATACGGCTTTGTGCGAAAAACCCTTATATCACCATAGGAAGCAGAACAGAGCAGCATTGTATATCGGAAACGTTGTGTTGTCTTTCTTCTCTTTTGAGCATGGACTAAACCTATTACTTGTTACTTTGCAGCCTATGCATGCTGTACGCGGCTATCCACCTGCATTAAACCTATTTCACTCAGTAGTTCAAACTAAGTGTAAAGTGCTATGTGGAAAAAAAGTCTCCATGGCAGCATGTGCAAAAGAAAGCAACCGGTTTGACATGTACAGTAAAATGTGACATCTCTGGAGCGTCGAGTATATATCCAACAGTGTGAGCTCATTTGCAAGGTTATTAAGGTTGATTGAGTTTCTACTGTCCCCTGACAGGAACCTGTCTTTCATTGGAAGACAATGAACCTATTCTACTAGTACGTGAGGATATAATATAAATACACCAAGGGACTGGGCTGAGTTCACATTACAAATAAATCCACTAACCTGCAATACAGCGGCCATAGTATAGAGACAAAGACTTTTTATGGGAAGAGACGTGGTGCTTCAACCTGTGTGCCTGTGTGTGTTAAATAAGAGAGTGTGGCATTACTTTTTGTCAATGAAAAAGTGTGCGTGTCTCTCTGTACTCAGCTGTACTGAAAAATAATTAATTAAATGAGTGCCTGAGTCACTGTGTCTGTCCTATATAATAATGCCACAATATTATAAATGCCCTTAGGCTGGGCAATGGATTTTTTTTATTAAAAAAAAAATGATGTAATAATGTGTTCCTGCTTAACTTAGAAATTGCATGACTGTAAAAGTGATAAAAACAGGTTTTGAAAGTTAATAACTACTTTTTGTGCACAAAAAATAGGTGATCTTGTCATCAGATCTTCCTTGGAAAAATGTATTTTCTTACCCGCTGCGATTTGGGCACGAAAAGGGTTAAAAAGAAAGTCAGACAGGCAGGCAGGGGGAAGGGTGAGTTGTGAAACTGTGAAACTGTTACCTCTCCTGGATAAAGTGATTAGCAATTTATACCTCTGAAAAGCGTTCCAATTTTAATGAGATACAGAAGACATTTTTCATAAAAAATAATCTTGTACGGTCTGAAAACTGAAAATTTATGAAGGAGACATGTTGAGTGTTGCACCTTTTTACACTTGGAAGAACATTCCAATGTTAATGCAACACTGAAGATATTATTAATTACCTTTTAAATCTGAAGGGAGATCTAAAGGGATCCACATGGCACAGGTCCCTGCTAGCTATTCAGAGGGAAAGACTGTGACGTCACCATGCAGGTGAGAAGACACACCCTCTAATATCAGGTGTGTGCATAAAATATATTTAGATCTTTGAATTAATATCATTATTGATTTTTTTAGCCTCACAACATTGTCCAATAATACTCTTCTTGTGTCTAATTTTTAGTTAAGCAGGATTTGAGCTACAGACCATAAAAAAACAGAATTCAATTTTTTCACATATTGATGATAATGATATCAGTAGGAGTTTGAAACTATTCGTTGTTATTAATAAATGACTTAGATTCGAACATGTTGTGACATTTAGAAATACAAAAAAGTCAATAGAGTGTACATATTGCTATTTTAGTTTTTCAAAGACGATTAATTGTTAAAAGAAAAACTCATGGCAATAACTGGATTTAAACACCCAACCTCACATTTATAAGTCAGTCACTTAAGCCATCACGCCACTGATGCAGTTGAAGGCATCCTCTCACGAGGCACCAATATATGTAGGGGTTTTGTACATTTACTGGGACAATTATTAATTGCAGCAGTAAGTTACAAAATGATTCTTTGATGGCTATTAGAAGACCAACCTTGCGGGATAACTCAAACAATGCGCACACACAGATACTATTACACAATAATACATTTATTAGTGCATAAAATGTGCATATAAACATAACAGATCTCATAGTGAGGGTTAGCAAAATACAAAAGGCATATATTCAATGACGAAGAGTTACAAATACCAAGAGGGACATACATTCCGTATACCATTCAGTTATACCTTTTCATAAATGAACTTTGGTTACAACTTCTACACTAGATACTCAAAAGCAAGTACATCACTCATAGAAATAAAATTGATATCAACTGGGGTTGAGGTAACAATTGAATTCTTGAGATGTAATGCAGAATGTTGAATACTCATCCAATCTGTGTGGATTCAGATTTCCCGCTGACAAAAAGAAAAGTGAGGCTGGCGGTGTGGGAGAAGGAGGGAGAGATGTGGAAACAGTGGAAGTGGAAACAGTCACCAGCTTTAGGTTTTTGGGAATTCACATCTCTAAAGATCTAACCTGGACTGTGAACACTGACTCTATCATGAAGAAGGCTCAGCAGCGCCTTTATTTCTTGAGGTGCCTCAAGCGATGGGGGATGCCAACACATGTGTTGGTGAACTTCTACCGCTGCACTATCGAGAGCGTCCTCACCAACGGGATCACCGTGTGGTATGGCAACACCTCTTCGCGAGAAAGAAAGGCACTGCAGAGAATGGTCAATATGGCCCAGAAGATCATCGGCTGCGGTCTCACCGAGATTAAACAGCTCTATGAGGACCGCTGCCGTGGTAGAATTCTGGCCATCACAGAGGACAGTCACCACCCAGGGCATGAGCTCTTCACCCCACTGCCCTCAGGCAAGAGATATAAGAGCATACGGACACTTACCACTAGATTCTTCAATAGCTTCTATCCACAAGCAGTGAGACTGGCGAACACATTTAGCCATCCCCCTCGGACCACACCTACACCATCACCATCTACCTCATTGTAATTTATTAATTGTACGTCTCCAGTCATTGTTTACACGTCTGTATTGTTTACATTCAAACTGTCTGCATGTTTACTTGCACATTGTCTATTGTTTGTTTGTACATTGTCTTGATGCACTGTTTGCACTTTGTTTTGTTTTTTACACTTGTTTTATAATCGAGAGACTTTCTGTAAGTAAGAATTCCATTGTACCAGTACCGGTTACATATGGCAATAAAGTTCAAGTTCAAGTTCAAGTTCAAGTTCAAGATTCCTGCTGCAATGCGCTGCTGATGCTTTCTGAAGTCTGCTAGTTAGTTCTGGCTTTACTAGCAGAGTTTGTGCACAGGAGAAAAGTGACTGCAGGTCCAAGCAGGTCACACTCTTTAGGAAGAAGACCGGTTCATTCCTGATGTAGTCTAGTCCTGTATACTGATATTCAGCTGTCCACAGTTCTCACCGTAGTTCACTTGTTGATCAGGTGAGCATTCACGGTGGGTTCACGAGGCTTGCTGCTGGGCTAACCTCGGGAGGATCCTTGGTAAAGTCCTGCACTTGGACACACTGGCCGTTACGTGATTGTCCGAGCTGAGTCTGAAGATGTCCAGGAGGAGCCCTGGAGTCCTGTTCTACGGTCACACCTGGAGGAACTACGGTCTTTCATTGGTTGAAAGTTTCATGGGCATTCAAGACCCACATGGGGTCAACCTGCCCTACCAGATCCTGATTGGCTGAGGATGAGTAACAATGCACTTTGACTTTAGGGTTGTAAACAACCTTGGATGAGACTCTCCCTTGGAATCTCCCAGACAGTAAGGCGCCAGAGATGACCATATATTAGGGTGGCTGATGAATCTCAGCTTTGGGAGTTGTTCCTTATCAGGACATTCTATCAGCTAGAAAAACACCTTAAATGTGAACCAAATGGAATGGCCTCTCTGTATCCTGCACCCCTGAGATGAGAGACAGAGACTGGAAAGGGAGCAGCAAACTTAATTCCTGTAATTTTAATAAGCCTTGCCACTACACAATCATGTGACAAGCAGTGAAACAGCCATACACATATCAATAGATATGTGTATATACTACTGTTTGTGCTACAGTACATGAATATAATTATATCGTTATTAATTTCTTTAGATACGCGATTCCATATTATATTCCCTATTAATCAAATTCTAAAAGTATGCTTTTGTTTACTCCGATATCGAGCGTATTCGCAGAAAAACTTAAAACTATCACTTTTCTCAGAAAGTAATGTATATAAACGTACAGTAACATGATCAGAAGGAGCACGTAAAAACGTTTCTGAAATAACCACATGTAAGACTTTGATGCTTAAAATGTTTAGGGAGAAATGGAATACTGGTGTATATTTTTCTTTAAAAGACCAATACCAGCAATATACAGTTTACATAATATGTTTATGTTCATACATTAATATTGTTTATGACCTTCAGATGTGTTATGCTCCTATTCTTTTTATGCTCAGCTACTAAAATTTCCCTTTAGTTGTAAAATTCCATATAAATATTCAATACTAAACGAATTAAAATGTGCACAGTAAAGAGATTAAATGATTAAATCTTTTCACTACTGACCAATGCACCACGAGTTCCCCTGTTGGTCATTTTGGCCAGCCAATCATGTACTGCGGTACAGCGCGGTGGTTCGTGCATTGATGTGTGCAGTACGGGTTTGTGCCGCTATCTTTGAATGGCTGCATCTGTATATCACTTTCTGCAATGCTTCGAGCTTAGCAGGATTTACATGATAAGCACATTGTTTAATTGGGGTGGCAGTACCCATGTCTATATTGGTGTACGGGACAGGTTTCAGACAGAGCGCTGTCCAATAAATTTAACTGTGTCTTCTTATTTCTGTTTCATCTAAATGAGGCAAATAGAAAGTCAAATCAGTCAGGATCTAGGAGTTTAATAAGCGAGGGCTTTGGTCTTAAATATTTTACGTAACAAGACCATCCATATCTAGACAGTGTACACTAGTAAACAACAGAGTGAGTCACTGTCTCACTTAAAGGTGTAACACGTCTGTTTTCACTGAGATGGTACGGTTTCAACATTTTGATAAGCTGTTCTCTAGTTACTGGCAATTGTAAAAATAAACATTCTGTGAATAAATCCTTAATCATGAAACCACCATTTATACTAATTCATCCAGATACACACACTAACGCCAGAGCCAGTTTTGCCAGAAACAACCTACCAGTAATTCTTTGGACTGCACAATACTGTACAGTACAATGTATGGTTCAAAGTTTTAAAATTAAAGTTACATTTTTGCTGATTACTGGTTGCTGAAGTTTGGATTAAGACAAAATATAGATTTTTTCAATGCAGATATAATAATAAAATATTTTTTATTATATTTGGCTATGTTAGAAAAAAAACAAAAGTAACACTCTGGGATGTGAACCGCCTCATGCTATATTACAGTCCATGAGCATTTTATTGTCCATTACCACTATAAGAACAATAAAAGTTAAAAAAAAATGAATGTCAATTTTTTTTTAAATAACAAGCAGTGTTATTACAATGCATTCTTAGAAAAGGATAAAACATTATAGCTTTTTATGAAATACAGTATATACATTTCATAATGTTAGAACGAGCATGTTAAAACTTTATCAAAATACCCATGTGACAAAGTTAAAAACTTTGATGCATAAAATATTTATGAAGAAGGTGGAATATTGTTTTAGCTACCAATACCATCTACTGCGTGTGCCTTAGGTACACATTACATTATATGTCTGTTTTTATTTTCACCTACCAGAATTTAACTTTAGATTTTCTCAAAGTATATGTAAACAATGTGGCACAGTGAGTTCTCAACAAGCTACAGTATAACAATAAAATCTTTTTATATATTCAACTGAGTAATTTTGTTTTATTATACAGACATACTTTTTAATTAATTTAATATTTAACATACTGTAATACACAGTTTAAAATTTATAAAAGTCTAAACATGACTTACATTTTATAATTAGAAAAAGATTGTCTCAAGGAGCTCAGCATTAACCGGGATTTGAAACCAGACATTTTCTGGTGACAGCCAAACTGCATTCATACTCCACGTTAAGCATTCACTGCACCACCTGGCAGTTTTACAAAATAAAGCACTCCAGAAAAGATTTTTGTTTTAAAAAATGTGGTGCATAATGTTGCGCTGGGCATGTGTGGCACAAATTATTGCATTATCTGGAATGCATTCTTAATCTTAATCTGGATCTGATTTTGATTAGCACCTTGCATTTCAAAATATTCCAAATCACTTTACAAAAAGGAGGGAATCCACTTCATCCACCATTGAAGTGTGACATCCAAATTGTTAACATGTAACAGTGCAGCAGCTATTACACACCTGCAACTGTGCTACAAAACAGAACCAGTTAGAAACTGAGAAATTTACATCTGTGACACCTCCATGGAGCTTGGCAACACAGCTATATTTTGGTTAGGCCTGTCCTCTAGTTATGGAAGAGTCTTAGGCTAGAAGGAAGGGTAAAGGAAAAAAAAAACTGTATTCTTATAACACAGATTCCTTCAAGCAAAGGTGAAGATGCCTTTTTTGTAATTTCCATAAATTCTGGGTCACCCATCTGTTAAACAACACATACTAAATCAAAGATAAACTTTGTTGTAAACACACCAGCACTCTTTGATCTCCAAACAAAGACAAACAACCTTTCCAGCCCCACTGTGCTATGCTTTAAGTTGAGGCTTAATTAATAGGGGTTGTGCTCAACAAGCAGCACATGGACAATTAACCCTGGGATCCATCCCAATTAACTTAAATAATAATAATAATTGCTTATACTTATATAATGCTTTTCTGGACACTCCACTCAAAGCGCTTTACAGGTAATCGGGACTCCCCTCCATCCACCATAATGGGGATTATTAGGAGGCCATGATTGGCAAGGGCCAATGGGAAATTTGGCCAGGACGCTGGGGTTACACCCTTACTCTTTAACAGCAACAAGGAAAAGAGGGAAAATGCAACTAAAGTTCAGACTATTACATACGGTAACTAGGATGCTAGGCCCACAATAGACCCCATCCACAATTTAACCCCATATTTTATCATATACTGTATTTTAACTCAAGAAAGGTAGGTTTGACCATATAGAGTCCCTGGCCCTGGTTTTGGAAATTGATCATTAGACAAGACTGCTACCAACTGGTCCAGCAATATGTATAAAAATAGCAACCTTGTTTTCCTTGTAGTTCATCCATCCCAGAAATGATAAGGAAATTAGTAATGCTGATGTCATGGTTAATCAAGTATTTTATTCTTGTTTCAAAACACTTCTAAATGTAGGATAAATGTCAGTGTTAAATCTCTAAAAAATAAAGAAAATTTAGATTACGTCTGGGTTAAATGTAATACCTTAAGCAATTTAAAGGCATAACTATGTAGTTCCAAACACTGTAAATAGATTAGATCTTAATCATTTCTTAGGTATTAGTACTCTTCATAGGAAACCAGGATAAGTACTTTGATAAAAATAAAAAGAAAGTGAAAATGAATCAATTTTGTAGAACATTTTGTAGCTGTATGTAATTCAGAATTTTAAAATGAGGACCAGATGTGTCAATTTCATAAGATATCTGCAGTGTGTGATCAAATGTTCCACTGCAGTTGCAAGTTTCAACTGTTATTACAAGTCTGCAACTATACCAGCTTGTTTATAGAAGAGATAATCTTGACGGACGGTTCTTAGAAGGTAGTTCATTTATTGGAAATTTTAGTGGGAAAATATAAGTTTTTTTTTAACATCCAACATTAAATGATATTAGTAAAATGGTTTTAAACATCTCTATGTGAATTTTATTTTACCTTTAATCAATTATGTTTCACATTGTGAGTTAATTTCATTGTAAAGAGCTTTCTGACACCATCAAAGGTTAAGTAAAACAAACATATCCAGCAGATCAAAAAGAAGCAAAATTGTCAGAAAACCCTAAACACATGTGAGATCAAAAGGCTTTTTCCCTGCTATCTTTCAGTGAAGGGCTAGTGAATGGAGATCAGAGGGAAAACAAAGTAAATAGCCTGCAGTTTAAACAGACTCCTGTGTACCCTGAGAGATTCACACAACTTCAAAGATGTCATTTCATTTACACAGAAGTGGACCACCTGGAATGTTTGCCAAGGAAAATATGATCAGACAGCACTAATGGTCTTTTATCACACTATCACTGTCCCTTGTTTTTTTTGCAAAACCTTTTCAAACAATGTTAAAGGTTACTACCATCGAAGTAATCCTGGTATCCTTACTAACAATGTTAAAACCATCAGGTTACTGTCAGATTTCTGTTATTGGATTCATTGAGGGTGATCATCTTTGTAAAATTATGGTATAACCACAAGTTTTAATAACACCAAGTAAACTGTTATTTTTATCCTTGGCTTTTATCAGATTGACACTACTGAGAGCAAGAAAACCGCAATCATTAAATTATAGCACATTGTTCGTGGATATGTCCAACTTATGAAATGTAAAACGTGGCTGGAGTACCTTGAAATTTTTGGACTTCGATAACATGATGAAGCAATAGTTAGGCATCTCATCCACTAAGTATCCAGCCTTGCCTCAGTTGCTTGCCAGCATAGTCTCTTGCCCTAGTATGATCCTTTATGAAGTGGATAAAAAATATATTTTGCATTTGAAACTGTGGTTGCCATTCTATTTTTAAATTATTCTTAATGTATTATACATCAGCACTATTACAATGTGTATTTTTTCACAAACAGGATGTATAACAAAATTAAGTTAATATAAGCAATTTTTATTGATTAGACTGTGAAAATACTATAAACAGTATCTGTACTGAAGTCCTGACTAAAGGTATAATAACAAAAAATATTTACCATTATAATCACCTACTGTACAGATGCAGACATTCAAAACAAGCGGGCGATACTGCATTATTCTGCGGTGCGCTTTACGCAGTCTACTGCCAATTACTGTAAATTCTCATATAGTACCACAAGTAAAATAATAGTATCCGGAATTTCCTCAAGGTGGAGCTAATAAATCTCAACCTTTCATGTTTGAGCTGTCGCCATCAAAGTCTTTAACGAAGATATTACTAATAGTATTAATAATGAATGACCTTGGACAAGCTGTAAACTCAAAGTATTGCCCTGGTCCACATTCATTTTTTCATTGACCATCTTTGTAAAAGTAACACCACAGCATTTTGCAATCATGCATTTGTTTGCAATCATGCAAAGTAATTTTTGAGAATCTCCGATTCACCATGCCTTTCACATGCTCATAAAAGAGATTGATTTAGGAACATAAACATATTACTGTATGAAAACTGTACTGTATACAGTATGAATATGTATATTTAATGTCTTTACTGTGCCTGTTTAAGTATTGAATATTTATATGGAATTTTACCACTGAAAGGAAATCTTAGTAGCTGAGCATGAAATCAAAACGCGATTTAAATCAATATAAATGTTTATATTGTAACGCATAGGTGACTATTCATTGTTATTAAAATGACTTAAATTCGATCATGTTGTGATATTTAGAAATATAAATTTGTTTGGTGCGAGTGAAGTTTTATTTGATCTCTGACCCAGGGAAACGTTTTATTTTTTCAAAGAAATGTTTGTTAAAAAAAGAGTCATGGCTCCAGCTAGATTCGAACACCCAGCGTGTGATGGGGGGGGATCCGGAACCTAACCCACAGCGCCACCGGCAAGCTCACATGAGGAGTGTTGAAAAATCCCTACAAAACATTATCAACAGACATCGTACAGCGTGTATAATTCTTGTGTTGCAGTACATGAATATAATTATATTGTTATTAATTTCTTTAGATACGCGATTCCATATTCATATTCCCTTTTAATCAAATTCTAAAAGTATGGTTGTTGACTCTGGCATCACGTTAGTTAAAGACTTCGATGCTTAAAATACTTAGGGAGAAATGGAATACTGGTGTGTATGTTTTCTTTAAAGTACCAAGACCAGCCATATACTGTATGTTTATGTTCCAAAATTAATATCGTTTATGGCCTTCACACGCGTTACAGTATGCTCCTATTCTTTTTATGCTCATTTACTAAGATTTCCCTTCAGTGGTGAAATTCCATATAAATATTCAATACTAAAACGGGCACAGGAAAGACATTTAAAACTTTTTATGACTGACCAATGCACCACGAGTGCCCCTGTCGGTCAACCAATCACGTACCGCGGTATTTTGCATCGTGACGCGCAAGGCCGTAGCCAATTACCTCCGATACGTGTCTGTGCCACGCACTTTGAATGGTTGCATCTGTATGTGTCTTGGTAGTGTGACAGGATTTTGATCAGGATATCCTAGAGAATTTATACTAGAGATTTTTCATGATTAGCTTTAGACCAGGTCTACTCAACTTGTTGTTGTTCCAATCTACTTCATTGTCTCACTTTAGTACAGCTTCTTATTTGCAAATTATCATTTTAAAAAATGAGCTGTTTGCAGCAAAACTATGCACTGGAGATGATTCCGAGTAGCCTGCTTGGTACATTTGAGTTCTAGTGTGTGGAATAAATTATGTAATGGGGACATGGAGTCCAAATCAGTATGACGCCAGTAAAAATGCCTTCAGGGTATTGAAATAGTAACTGAAAACTGCATACAGATCCACCCATTCAAAATGAGCAAGGTACACTGCCCTAAAATGCGGTGGGCGTGGCGCAATATACCGCATTAGAACTTTTGAATAGGTTAAAACTATAACTTTTCACAAACTATATAATTAATATAGTTTATGAGCATGTGAAAGGCATGGTGAATTGGAGATTCTCAAAACTTACTTTGTATGATTGGAAACGCTTATGTGATCGGATCAACAAAATTGTGTGGTGTTACTTTTTGTCAATGAAAAAATAAATTATTTTCATTTACAAAGACGGTTACAAAGAAAGTGGACCACAGTAATACTTTTAGCTTACAATCAGTCCAAGGTCACTCATTATTAATACTATTAGTATTATCTTCCATAAAGACTTTGATGCATAACAAATTTTTGCATAATTTAAATATGATAAAGGTGTGTACTTTTGTCCAACTGAGCAATCTTGCTTTTATAAAATATATCGACTTTTTAATGTTTAATGATTAACATGCTATAATACACAGTTTAAAATGATTAAAAGTCTAAAGAGTGTACAACTTAAATTCTTATTTGGAAAAAGATTGTCCTTCAGCAGTGACTGGAATTTGAAACCATGCATTTTCTGGCTACAGCTCAAATGGTGTCAACTGTAAGAGCAATAATTTAAAATTTAATTTGCCAGGAAGAGGACACAAGCTCAATTTTGTACCCATGGACAGTGAGAAGGATGGTGAGGGTGGCAAAGAAAACTCCAAAGGTTTCAGTTAAAGTAATACAAGGAATAGCTACATCGTGGGGTCCATCTCGAAAACGTCTATTAGATGACACTTTCATGTCAACAAGCTATTAAGTGTTTCCAGAAAAAAATCCCCTCCTGTTGTTGAAGAACAAATTGAAGTGCCTGGAGTTTGGGTTTGCCAAACGTTATTGGCACTTTGATTGGGAGCGGGTGCGGTGGTCAAATGAGCCCAAAATTAAACTTTTGGGCCACAGTCATCACAGGTATGTTTGGCGTAAGAAAGAGGGGTGAATATGCCAAAAAGAGCATTGTACCTACTGGAAAATATAATGGGGGATCTTTAATGCTCTGGGGCTGCTTTGCTACCAGTGGTCCAGGGGCCCTTGTTAAGATCGTAGTATCATGAATTCTTAAAAGTACCAGGATATTTTGGCCACAAACCTGGTTGCCTCTGCCAGGAGGCTGCGTCTTGGCCAAAGATGGATCTTTCAACATGACAATGATCCAAAACACACTTTAAAAGAAATGGTTGACAGAAAACAGCTGAAGAGGCTTTCCATAAGCGCACACCTGGAAAGGTTCTGCATGAAGGAATGGTCTAGAACAGAGGTTCTCAAACTGCGGTACACGTACCGGCAGTGGTACGTGGATTGCCGCCAAGTGGTACGCCAATTTACCCTGGAACTGTGTGGTGTGCGCTGAAAAAATCGGGATGGGTTTTCATATTTTGTATTTTAATACGTGTCAAATACGCAGCCTACTTACTACGATACTGTGCGCGCTAATAGTTCAGTGGACACGAGATACGCTGTAATTCTATACCACTCTATAGGAATGCATGCTACGGATGCAAATGACCAATTGTATTAAAAAAAAGCTACTGTATCTCCAGCAAATAGGGAGAAAGGAGAATGTGCGTGATTCTGGAACAATGCTAACGTTGTAAACACAGGAATGCATAGAAATACGTGCTACGAACGCAGGTAATCTTGTGAGCACACGATCGCGTGATAACAGAAAAATATTTAAGAACTGTTCTAATTTGAGAAAAATATACCGAGCGTCTCTGTGTTTCGCTCCCATGCGCATAAAATAAAAACTTTAAATAAATACGGAAATAAAATCGAAAACGCAGAAAAATGCAAGCTTGCGGATTGCTAAAGCAGGTAAGCTACACTATTTTTGAAGAACCTTATTTACCGTTGGTAAAAGAGCTGACACGTATTATGTGTAGAGAAAACGCTGCTAAACAGCTCGACCTGCTGCCCCCCTCCCCCTGAAAGACACAGTCATTCATAGAATTATTGAAATGAAGGATTATATCAAAAGTACACTGATAGAGCGCATTAAGATGAGCAGATGTTTTTCACTGCAATTAGATGAGTCTGTAGTCGATTTGGCCAATTTGCTCGTTTACGTTAGGTATGAGTTTGAGGGCATGTCCCATGAAGACTTTCTGTTCTGTAAACCGCTACCAACAGGAACTAGAGGAGAGCACATATTTCAGCTTCTGAATGAATTTATCGAAGAGAATGGCCTCGACTGGATAAAATGCGTCGGAGTTTGTACAGACGGTGCTAGAGCAATGACAAGCCGACATAACGGTGTAGTTGCACGAATTAGAGAGGTTGCTCCAGAAATTAATGTATGCATTACAACATCCACCGCGAGATCTTTGCCGTCAAGAAAATGCCTGACGATTTAATATCTGTTAGACTCTGTTGTGAATTGTATCAAGGCTCGAAAAATTAATTCACATCTGCTTCGCTCAACTAAACAGGCTCACCCCTCTCACTGAAATGGTGCTTTTTTTATTAGTTGTTGTTAATATTTTTTTTTCCTGTAAAACACTTTGAGAAGCCACCTTTAAAGGCGCTATATCAAGTTAAGTTTATTATTATAATATTTATTATGTGTATGTGTGAGTGTGTGCACGCGCGCTCATGTTGGTCATTGAGAATTTCTGGGGTTCCTATGAGAAGATGACTTGTAGGTGGTACTTGGATGCTTTGGTTGGATTAGGGGTGGTACTTGGTCCAAGAAGTTTGAAAACCACTGGTCTAGAACCCCTTCCAATGTGTTCACCAACCTAGTATAGCATTACAGGAAAAGACTTACTACTATTATGCTTGCCAAGAGATGCTCCAACAACTACTAAAAACATGGGTGGCAACAATTGTTTCTTTTATTTTGAGAAAAGCATTTATAATGTAATAGTTTTTTTTTGTCTTGGCTGATTCCATTGTATCATTAATTCAGGAAAATTAATTCCTTATGTTGGAAATATATTTCAGTGCGGTATGAACTCATTATTTGTTTTATACTTCATATATATCAAGGGGTGCCAATAATGTTGGAGTCCACTGTATATGTTTTTACCAGTCTTTTTGACCAGATTTTTGGCCAGGCAGCCCAACTGGCTTGTGTACAACTGCAGGAAATCATGCATGTATGATGTTGCACAAGAAGTAAACAAAAGAGAAAAAAGAGAAAGTATGCCAATACACTCTATTTGAGGTCCTACTATTCCTCTCCCTTAAAAAAAATGTCAAATCAAATGTAAGTGTACAGTATGTATATATGTAGTTTGAAGGGTTAAATTATTTCTCTGTATACCATGTTCAGCAAAACACCAGTTGCAACATTAAGTGTATCTGATGTTGATAAGTCTAGGGGCCTGACACAAAGAAGGGTTGTTTTAAGAATCTCAAAGAATTATTTTTGTTTAGAAGGCCAATCACAACTACCTGCTTTTACAAAACATAGATATAGCTCAGTTATGTAGACAGCTTATGAATGAGGTACATGTTTGTTTAACCAATAGAAATTAAATATGATTTAAGTTTTCCATTGTGAAACTTAAGCTTTTTGTCTTCCTTATCAAGTACATGTATAAAAGGACAGCTGTAACTTTTCTTGTCATAAAAATCCTCCTAATTGCAAGGAGAGTGCTTTGGCTGAATATACAATAAACTCCTCTTCTGCTCAACAAAAAAGGTGGATTTTTTATCTACAAGTTTAAAGTATTATGAAAACAGAGATACAGCAAATACAGTACTGTACAGTATACAAAATATATCAAATAAAATGTAATAATAAAATGCAGGAAAAACTCACCACAATCTGCTGGTAATAATAGTGATAATGAATATGAAAGGAGTGTGCCACTGATGACAATGAAGACAAGTATAACGATGGTGAAGGTGCTGCACACTTGACTTTCACCTCAATTCACAATTACTAGCATATGGCATGATAATGAAAGCACCTGTGTGCTATAAGCACTGTAACTAGTTCCCAAAGTTTAGCTCAGATGTGTGCCATGCCAGATTTGAATTGATTAAATTTGCTGCATTATTTGATTTTTAATTTATTTTAGTCATATACACAACTTCTCATAAAAATATTTTGCATAAAATGCAAGTCTACTGTATTTAGAATCTGTGTGTGAGACTCTGAATTATCTTTGATTCATATATGTCTTCAAAGCACTCAAGTAATTTACTGTTCAAATTTAAAATTGTTACAGTAAATTAAAAACTCTCACATCTCATGATCTCTAAGATTTGACTGTACTTTCCTCCATCTACTTTCCCTTCCATCATAGAAGAGAAATGTAGCCCCTAACATTATGTTTTCACCAACATGCTTTACAATAGGGATGGAGTGCCAGATGTAATTCTTTGCATTTAGACCATAAAGTTCCACATTTTGCCTCACATCAAAACATTCTGCCACACTTTTGCAGCAAGGCTCTGCTATAGTATTTTTCTATCTGCCATAAAGGCTAGCAAGGGGGACATCCCTAACCTGTTTTCTACTTGTCTGGCTGCCTGGCTGCCTAGTGTGCAGGAACAATTTGAGTTAAACAATTTCTAAGTAGTACTACAGTATATACCTTTCACTTCTAAATGATTGACTTTATTCTGCTCAAAGGGCTAGTCTGTGTTTTTGATTTTGTATACTTTTCTCCTAATATGTACCTTTCCATAACTTTATTCCTAAATTACTTTGAAAATACCTAGGAACTAATGATTTAATGGTTGAATCTTTACTTAAAATTCACTACATTGCTGAGGGACATTACAATGTGAGTTACATTTATTTTGAGATCATATGAAGCACTATTGCACACAGACAGAGATCATTAACCTATTTGTATGACTTGTTAAGCTTAATTAGTGGATCTAAATTTAAGTTGTTCTTGGGAAAGGGTGAATATTTAATCAATACGTTTTTCCTTTTTTCCTTTTATTTTTTGCAGTTTTTGATTATATTTAACTTTTCACTAGGAAAATTGTTCAGGTTTTGATTAAAAATGTTCTCTGTAAAAATGTGCATAAATCAATGTGAAGCAATTGAAAACTGATGAAAGATGAACCTTTGTAAGTCACTGTATCTTCTCCAAAAGATAAAATCTTATCAGCTTCACACTCAGTGTCATGTGGATAATTTGAAAATCCATTACTTAAACACAAATATCACTGTAACTATATACAGAATTTTACCTCCACTGGTCCAACTCTTTCAAGTAATCATTTATTTTATTAGTGGCATGCTGTATCACACTGTGTTCAACATTTTTCTGCTATGGTTATGACATAAATCGCTAATAAGATGTTTGTGAGAAACATTAGAAATATATATCTGCTCATATGTTAGAAATATATGATTTCTGATATCACATAAGATTGTAGACACACTTGCAAACACTACCTATTATGTAAGAATACAATTATTGACTCAACAAAACCCCAAGCATCTTCCTGTTCTTTGCCAGGAAACTACCTGTCTACATACTGTTTTATATGTAATTATTTTTTTCCAGAATCAATATGACTAAAGATACTGTATATCTCCAGAGCTCTGGCAGATCAAATGACAGCAGACAGCATTACACATTAAACATGACACAAAACATATTTATTGAGAGCTAAACTGGAATACTGTCATGTAAAACCAATGGACAGACAAGCAATTAAAAAATGATTTATGGTTGGATCAGAATTTATATTTTTCTTAACAGATAATAAGCTATTTCATTAGGGAAGAATTATGGACAAACGTGTAATGAGTTTAGAGGGGTTACAACTCTATACTCTAAACTATTCATACTAGCTTTCAGTTGCAATTATTTTTTTGCCATGCTTTATACAGATGTAGCCATTCAAAGTGCGCAGCACCGACACGTACCGGAGGTAATTGGCTACGGCCTTGCGCATCAAAATACCGTGGTACGTGATTAGTTGACCGACAGGGTGGTGCGTTGGTCGGTCATAGAAAGATTTAAATGTCTTTACTGTGCCCGTTTTAGTATTGAATATTTATATGGAATTTTACCACTGAAGTAAAATCTTAGTAGCTGAGCATAAAAAGAATAGGAGCATACTGTAACGCGTGTGAAGGCCATAAACGATATTAATTTTGGAACATAAACATACAGTATATGGCTGGTCTTGGTACTTTAAAGAAAACATACACACCAGTATTCCATTTCTCCCTAAGTATTTTAAGCATCGAAGTCTTTTATTTAAATCACCTTTATTTAAAACCCATAAATAAAGCTGATACTGTTTAGACTTTTAATTATTTAAAACTGTATTACAGCAGCACAATGCACAATGCAACGTAAATCGCTATCTTTGTCTTCTGCGTAATAATCTTCACGTCTCTGTCCAGCAAATTAACAATAGTAATAATAATGAACTTTATTGTATATGGCACCTTTAAAGGTGGCTCCTCAAAGCGCTTTACAGGATAAAAACAATAACAACAATACTGTTAGGCTGGGCAAATGATTTTTTTTATTAAGAAATACAAAATGAGATATAATGATGTGTTCCGGCTTAGACATTAACGAAGAGCATAAAACGTGGGCGGCCAGCAGGAGTGCTGCCTGTGAAAAATTAAACCGGTTTCACATGTATTTTCAAAGTAGAAGGGGGGTGAGATTTCTAGCGAAAGACACCTCCCCCCCCTCCAAAACCACACAGTAAGTACAGTACTTACTAGTTAAGAAAGCTAGGCACCTCAATGAAATCATTTTAACATGCTAATGCGTTAGTGTAACAGTCCGGGTGTGGCACGCTTCTAATGTAAACCCGACTACTGCGAAAGGAACCCTTCTTTCATTGGAAGACAATGAACATATTCTAGCCCTAAATTAATTAATAGCAAACATGGTTTACATAAAAGACATTTTTCCAAGAAAGTTTAGCCTTTGTCACTAATGAAACCACTAAATAAAGACATAAATATAGAAATCTTAAGATTTTTAAAATACATGACTTTGCTAAAATTTATTTAAAAATAAAAATGATTACAAACGCCAGCAGAGAGGGAGAACAGGGGAGGGATGTTGGTTTTGCATAAGGGGTGGGGAAATGGAAATGAGGTCAATTTGGGAATGTGGAGTTACATGTTCTGGCTGTTTGTGAATTATCATTGTTGTGTATGGAGTGTTGAGGCAAGGTGCAATTTAGTGCTTTCAGGCAAGAGGAGACCTCCAAATTAATAATGTAACATGCGATTGTTTGTGCATGAACATAGTTACTGTATACTGTTATTTACTGTAGATATGCGATTCCATGTTTTTCTTTAATCCTTGGCGGGACCGGGCGTCCATAGGAATCAAGTTATAGGTTTCATTGCTCTTTGACAGAAACCAAATTATATCGTTATTAATTTCTTTAGATACGTGATTTCACATTATATTCCCTATTAATCAAATTCTAAAAGTATGCTTGTTGATGCTTGTATTGAGCGTCCAAAATTAATATAGTTTATGGCCTTCACACGCGTTACAGTATGCTCCTATTCTTTTTATGCTCAGCTACTAAGATTTCCCTTCAGTGGTAACATTCCATGTAAATATTCAATACTTAAATGGGCACAGTAAAGACATTAAATATAAATATACATACTGTACACAGTACAGTTTGCATACAGTAATATGTTTATGTTTCTAAATCAATCTCTTTTATGAGCATGTGAAAGGCATGGTGAATCGGAGATTCTCAAAAATTACTGTACTTTGCATGATTGGAAACAAATGCGTGATTGTGAAATGCTGTGGTGTAACTTTTACAAAGATGGTCAATGAAAAAAAGAATGTGGACCAGGGCAATACTTTGAGTTTACAGCTTGTCTAAGGTCATTCATTATTAATACTATTAGTAATATCTTCGTTAAAGACTTTGATGGCGACAGCTCAAACATGAGAGGTTGAGCTTAATTAGCTCCACCTTGCGGAAATTCCGGATACTATTATTTTACTTGCGGTACTATAGGAGAATTTACAGTAACTCGCGGTAGACTGCGTAAAGCAGACCGCAAAACAATGCGGTATCGCCCGCTTGTTTTGAATGGCTGCATCTGTATGTTATATTACATACATTAATACATCTGCAACCATTGTCTTATAAGCTGCAGCTCCCCTGTAACCCTGTATTGAATAAAGAGTTTATAAAACAGATGGATGAATAGAAACATTTTCTTGGTCCTATCCTACGTATGCCTATGATAAAAAAAAAACCTTGAAAGGGAAATAAATCAAATGTATTGTTCTGCATGGCTGTAGTGTAAATGTCTGCCTTCTGTGTGATCATCTGTCTAGGCCCTGCATGGTACAAAATTTCTGTTACTGTACTGTTCTGTACTGGCTTTCCATTTTATACTTTTACTAATCAAGGTCTTCCTACTTAACTCTCACTTTATATGATTATAGGTTACTGCCACAATGAAAAGTATAAAGTCAAGGTTTGATGTCTTTGACACTTAAAGTAGGTTCCACAGATGAAAGTTTATGTTTTTTTTTCAGCACAAATTTGATCTCCTTGTTCCTTTGCATCCAGTAGAATGCTGCAGTTTCCTACTTGAATTTATTATGTACTGTATATACAATTCTGGAAGTTTATATGAATACAGTATGTATTAATGAAAAGTAATGTGAAAATTGTCTTAAGGTACTTAAAAATGTACATATTTATAAATAAAAGTTTTTTTTATTAATCTCATATCTCCATTTTTTAGTGTTTCCTTTATTCAAAAAAAGAAATGAAGAAACTAATTAAACAATAAAATCTTCTTGCATGCCCAGTATTTCTAAATCTTCTCTAGGCTTGCTTGTTTTCCATCCATTAAAGCATTTGAAGAAGCAACATCCGTCCTATTTTTTGCCAGGTTTCCATAGCATCCAGAGGTTATTCAATCTCATATCACAACCAGCACTCATCACTCAAGTAGCCTCTGCAATTTTATTTAAAAGATTAACACAATGGCTTGTGCAGAGCTCATTTGTATCCCGCTCACTGCCTAAAATCCTGAAAATTAAGTTTTCTTAGCCCACCTCCAAGTAAATCGTGCATGGACATTATGAAAATGGGAATACCCCTTGGTGTTTGCCACAGTCATATGTCTCTTATGTTGTTTAAAAAGCTGGTTGCATCACACAGCATATAATAAGTGAGGCCTTAATTTTGATATTTCCACTCTTAGAAGATTAGAAGGAATTAATGTTTTTTTGTTAAAAAATGTTCAAATACACATTTCATATAGTTTTTTTTTCCTTGCTTACAACTTAATTGCGTAATTAGAAATTCACAATTTTCTCTAAAACCTTACAAAATGAATTTCAATACTCTCCCAAATATTCCCAGGCACTTTTAACAATAAACCATACAGATGTAGCCATTCTGAATGTGCATTTAAACCCTTTAACACGGGATTGGGGCTGCAGGTTGCCATGCCACGTGATCCGCTGGCCAAAGATGTTCGACAGGTGACACTTGTGCTGCATAAGTTGTTAGTGAAATGATTGCTTCATTTAATCTTTCGACTGTGCATGTTTAAATCTGCTTATTATGGAATATTAATATGGAATTTTACAACTAAAGGGAAATTTTGGTAGCATAAAAATAACAGGAGAGTAACATCTTTGAACAACATATCGCCATAAACAATATTAATTTAGTAATCTAAATATATTATACATTCTGTATATGACTGGTCATGTTAGTTTAAATAGAAAGTACACAACGGTATTCCACTTTCATAATTTATACATCAAAGTCTTTAACTCAGTCACTTACTGTGGTTATTTTGGAATTAAGTTTATATACTATGAAATTCTATAATGTTTTAACCTTTTCTATGAATACTTGCTGTCGTTATTGCAGTAAAAAAGGGTACATTTTAGAATCTGCTTAATAGAATATAATATAGAATCACATTACTAAAGAAATTAATAACAATATTAATTTAAGGATCTAAATACACATCCAGCCATTCGCAATGCGTGGGGGATACTGCAGTATTTTGCAGTACTTTGCAGTTCAGGGGCTGCAGGGTCTAACAGCTGTTTAGACCTTTATTAATTTAAAACTTTGTATAAGAGCATGTTAAATATTAAACTAATTAAACAGTAGGTATATTTTATAAAAGCAAGATTGTTCAGCTGGATATATAAAATAGTTTATTATTATACTGTATACTGTATTATACTGTGTGAACATAATGTGCCTCTTTCAGGCTTACATCCCCATAGAGAAAATTCAAAGGTAAAATTTTCGGTAGCGGAAGATAAAAACAGTAGTATATCTAAACATACCTAATGTACACAAAGTAAACTGTAATGGTAGCTAACTATAAAAAAGTACGCAACATTATTCCAGCATTTTCATAAATAGTTTATGCATCAAAGTCTTTAACTTGGTGACTTACAGTAAAATGACCAACAGGGGCACTCGTGGTGCGTTGGTCGGTTGTGAAAAGATTTAAAAATGTAATGTCTTTAATGTTCACATTTGAATCCACTTAGTATTTAATATCACACCAGTTTTCCATTTCTCACTAAACATTTTAAGCATCAACGTTTTATTAAAACGGTTCCCAAATTTGTGATTTCTGTATAGAATGAATTTTAATTAAAAAAAATAATTTATCATGAAAATTAAACTGTTTACGTTCCTCTGCCTGAGAATATAGTCCCTCGTTGCTATGCAACGCAGAAACACAGCCACAAGTAACTAGCAAAGAGAGGACATTAGCTAGCCAATATGATAAAGGAATAAATTACTTTTTTTGTTTATTTCTTTAGCACATTTATTTGAACATTTCCATCGATTGTACAAGCACTTGGAAACTGTCCACTCCCTAGTTCATCAGGCATTTTCTTTTACTATAACAGACATAAAATCTCCCTTGCTTTGAACAGAGCGTTTCATAATTTCTAACAACGAAAATGATTTAAACTGCGACACTTATCATTCAACCAGAGCTCAAAATATCTCAAGGATCCTCAAAAGCACAACAAAGACTGCAGAAAAAGATACGTGTATCAGATAGATGAGAATCCAAGCTTTTTTTATCTACGCTTTATCTATGCTAAGAAGAAGTCTTTAAAATTTATCACACAGTGAAAAGTCAAAATTCTGGGGTGTTCGTATACCAGAGATTATGGCACAGCTTCAGAATGGTGATGTGCTGACACCATCTGACACCCCTCTGATTGGGGTATAAAGACCTGCTGATCTGTTCTACATACCAGGAAGACAACAGAATATGTTGTTTCTCTTCGAAATGTGTATTTTAAACGTTTAATTAAGAAGTAAAAACCTCACAGCGTACGCAGATTTCTAAGTTGATCAGGAGGAAGAAAAATCACCCGTGTCTCGCGTATAAAAAGTGGTTATTAACTATCGAAACCTGTTTTATTTATTTTATTTTTATTTAGATTAACAGTTCCCGTCACCCCTATTTCCATTTAAATCGCAAACCCTTGTTTAAATAAATGCCTTTATTGATTCACAATCTGACAATGCAACGTAAATCGTTATCTGTCTTCTGCATAATAATGTTCGACTCTCTGTCCAGCAAATTAATCATAGTAATAATAACAAACTTTATTTTATATAGCGCCTTTAAAGTTGGCTTCTCAAGGAACTTTACAGGATAAAAAAAACAATAACAACAACAATATTGTATTTGCACTTTGACAGACCTCCAAACAAGAACAAAATTGCAACTATTTTATTATCCGGCTGTTTCAGTAACTTAAAGTATACATATATAGTAATAGATTTAACAATATATGTAAATGTTTTAAGATATGTGTATGTTGTGAATGTCTGTAGATTGTATCTTATTTTTAGTTTTTGTTTTGTTTCACGTTAATTTTATAAGGGAGAGTGTCATAGAGAAGACTCCCTTACCCCCATCTTGATTAAAATACTAAAGCTATTTTTTCACAATCTGACAATGCCAGACAGAATTCAAATTCACTGCAGCCAAATGGCCTTGCAGATCAGAAAATCAAGGAAGAAAACAATTATCGCGCCTGGCTCTTCAATGGAATTGCTTTAACTTGCTAATGCATTGGTGTAACAGTCCGAGTGTGGCAAGCTTCTAATGTCTCCCAACTTCGGTGAAAGGAACCCGTCTTTCATTGGAAGACAATGAACACATTCTACCCGTACATGAGAATATAATGCTGGCGCGTGGGCGTGGTGGGGTGCTGTACCAGCTATCAAAAAAAAGTTTTTTGTGTGTCCATAATATTGCTCTTTTGCTATTGCTAATTGCTATAGCTACTATCTGAGTCTCTGTGTCTACATTGTTTGTAAACAAACCGGTTTCACAGGTATTTTCAATCCCCAGCCACTGTTGTTTCATCAGTTGTTATCCTGTAAAGCGCTTTGAGGAGCCACCTTTAAAGGCGCTATATAAAATTAAGTTTATTAATATTATTAATATTGATAATATTCTTCCTCCCAGAACTTGTAAATTGTTGTTGTTATCTTGTAAAGAGCTTTGAGAAGCATACTGTCCAGCATATTGTTTCATTGCACTTTGAAAGATCGTCTTATAATCACGTTGTCAGTACAGTGCCATAAGTAAGTACAGTAAGTACTTACAGTACTTACAGTAGTACTTCTTGCATTAAGAAAGTTAGGTGGTTGCATAAACTATTAGTAATCAATAATATTAAATTTAGCACTGTAATAAATTGTGCTAATAATAAATTCTATTCTACTCTGAGAATGTAGGGGGGAGGAAAAATGCCCGTGCTCTTTTCACTGATAAACTTGTGTCAAACTGTGAACAAAAAACAGCTGTCAATTTTTTTTTAAAGTCAATTGAGTGTCCATAATATTGCTATTTTGCTAATTGCCATTGCTATAAGCAGAGACTATCTGAGTCTTTGCGTCTACATTGTTTGTAAACAAACTGGTTTCACAAGTATTTTCAACCCCCAGCCACTGTGTCTCTCTCTTGTCTGGGTGTGGGAGTGGTGCTGCCGGGTACTGACCGAGAAGAAATAAAGCACAGTTTTTAACTTTACAAGTCTGAGTCTCTGTGTTCATCCTCAATGAACCCAAATTCATTACATTGGTGTCAGAGTGGGAGGATGGACAGTGAACGGCCGATGATGTTGGACTCAGAGAAGCGCCGGTTCCCCCAGCAGCCGAGTGACTACCTAAAGCGCCTTTTGGGGGTGAGCAGCAGCCGCCAGGGGCCAGAACGACCCCACAGCACTGCCAGTGGCCACAGCCATTATCAGGGCTACCCAATGGGAACCTACTCAGCAGAAGGGGGGCCCGTTTCCCGGTTTGCCTCAGGCCGTGTGACAGGAAGGAGATGCCAGACCATCGGGGTTCAGCCTGCCACCCCTGCACCAGCCTGCGCCGGTGATGGCAAATGTTTGAGGCCCAGTTCCAGATGGCGGCTTGGGCAAACGGCTGGTCTCAGGTGGAGATGGTGGGCCACCTCGCCATGGTCCTGGAGGGGAAGGCCTGCCAGGCATTGCTGGATGTAGCTGGGGACCAGCGGTACAACTAAGCGACGTTGGCGTCGGCCCTCCGGAGACATTTTGGCAGGAGAGGGGAGGCGCAAGGACTGCTGTGAGCGAGATTGGGCCAACGCAGCTGTCTAGTGGTAGAGCAGACCCAACTTAGCCCGCCAAGTTACCCTACTCTCCCGGAGGAGGCTCACCAGGAGATAGTGTCCAGTCGTTCCTCCGGTCCATGTGATGCCACGTGAAGGCACTCTGCGCACTGTGGGAGGCCTTGGAGGTGAGGGACGGGGTGCTGCGCTGGGGGTGGTGGGACCCCTCCAGCGGCGAGGTCAGGTGGCAGTTTGTGGTGTTGCGGTTGCTCCATGGGGCAGTTCTCCAAGCAGTGCACGGCCAGCTGGAGGCCGACAAGCAGTGACCTCGCCGCTGGAGGGCACCTGCCAACCCCGGCACAGCACCCTGTCCCTCACTTCCAAGGCCTCCCACAGTGCGCAGAGTGCCTTCACGGACTTGAGGTGAGGGGCGAGCTTATCTCACGATTGCGCTTGGCCCCCACATTCCCCCTAGCGGCCACCCCATCAACCACCAAGCCGGGTGTCCCGGAAGTCAGCTCTGGCACGCTCGCCCCAACACCTGTGGCTCCAATAAGCCCAGGCGACTCTTGCCGGTCCAAGTCAATGCAACCACCCACCTGCTGCAACCAGTCTAACCCCAGGATACAATCCTCGCGGACTGGGGCAAGGTACTGTAGTAGGGATGTATCACCCTCGCAGCCCCAAAGTGCACGGTGAGCGCCCTGGGGGTCCGGCTGCCTTGGAGCCCGGTAGGATACCAGACCGCAGCAGGGTGATGGTCGAACCGGTGTCGGCGAGGGCCTGGCAGGGTCTGCCCTTGATGAGGCAGGGAAGAAATAAACCCCGTCTTTGGCCAACCCTTCCCGCGGCAGCAGGCGGGGTGAAGCGGTCCTTCTGGTTTTCAGGAGCGGGGGTAGCATCGCTCAAGGGCCAATGGAGGGGTGCATGGGGAATCAGATGGGGAGGAGAAGACGGCCAGCGGACTGGGGGTGAGGTAGAAGGGGTGTTTCACCCTCGCAGCCCTAAACTGCACGGTTAGCACCCACTTGCCGAGGACCTCTGTGTACTGCCCAGTCACCATCCTCAAACGCAGACTGGTGGTTTCCCATCCTGAGGGTCCGGCTGCCTTGGTGCCCAGGTGGACACCAGGCCGCAGTAGGGTGATAGCTGAACCGGTGACGAAGAGGGCCTGGCAGGGTTTGATGAGGCAGGGAAGAAATAAGCCCCGGCTGTGGCCAACCCTTCCCACGGCAGCAGGCGGGGTGAAGCGCTCCTTCTGGTTTTCCGGAGTGGGGGTAGCATCGCTCAAGGGCGGCCTTCCCCCCTTTAGACCACCCCGCTCCCGTTTCCCGACGGCCTCCGGAGTCCCCGGGGATCCAGCGCCCGGCATTCCCAGGTGATGTGCCCCCTCTCCCCACAGTGGTGACAGATGACCCGCTGTCGTTGCTCCCCTGGCATCGCTTCACTGGCCGTCTCCTCCTCACCATCTAATTTCCCATGCACCGCCTCCACTGCCTGGCAGGGAGCACCCCTCCGTTGGTGCACAACAGTCTCCTTGAATACGGCATCAGCCTGCTCAGCCAAAGTCAGAGTCTGCTCCAAGGGGACCGGCGCGGCCAGCATCACGTGGCGCTGCACCTCAGTCAGCGCCAGAGCCCGGAGGAACGCCTGGAGCGCTATCTCCCGGTGGTCCTCCTCCAGGAGAGTAGGGTAACCCTGGCAAGCTAAGTAGGCCACATCTGCGGCGACTAGACCCAGTGGCTCTCCCGCTAGGCGGAGCCGTTGGGCCAATCGCTTAGTTGTACCGCTGGTCCCTGGGTACATCCAGCAACGCCTGGCAGGCAATCCCCTCCAGGACCGCGACAAGGTGGCATTATTTCTAAATATCTAAATATCACAACGTGTGTACACAGCGATCCCCTCAGATTCCAGCTAGTGGATAATTATGCATCGATGAAAAACCGGAGGTTTAAAAAAAGAGAATTAGCTCACTGATAGTTTTATGTGAAACCTGTGAACATTTTCACAACTGGTGGTCTTTAAAATGCATTTATTGGTTTACAATCTGACAACGCAATGTAAATCATTATCTTTGCATTATAAGTCCCTTAATTCACTTTAAGCATAGCTTTCTCACTATTTACAGATGCAGCTATTCAAAATGCGTGGGCGATACCACATTATTTTGCGGTGCGCTTTACGCAGTCTACCCTGAGTTACCCGTAAATACCGCTAGTTACCGTAAATTCTCCTATAATACCGCAAGCAAAATAATAGTATCTGGAATTTCCGCAAGGTGGAGTTAATAAAGCTCAACCTCTCATGTTTGAGCTGTCGCCATCAAAGTCTTTAACGAAGCTATTACTAATAGAATTAATAATAAATGACCTTGGACAAGCTGTAAGTGTAAACTCAAAGTATTGCCCTGGTCCACATTATTTCTTTCATTGACCGTCTTTGTAAAAGTAACACCACAGCATTTCGCAATCACGCATTTGTTTCCAATCATGCAAAGTAAAGTAATTTTTGAGAATCGATTAACCATGCTTTTCACATGCTCATAAAAGAGATTGATTTAGGAACATACAGATGCAGCCATTCAAAATGCGCGGGCGATACCGCATTATTTTGCGGTACGCTGTACGCAGTCTACCGCAAGCTACCGGTAAATACCGCGAGTTACCGTAAATTCTCCTATAATACGACAAGCAAAATAATAGTATCCGGAATTTCCGCAAGGTGGAGCTAATAAAACTCAACCTCTCATGTTTGAGCTGTCGCCATCAAAGTCTTTAACGAAGATATTACTAATAGTATTAATAATGAATGACCTTGGACAAGCTGTAAGTGTAAACTCAAAGTATTGCCCTGGTCAACATTCTTTTTTTCATTGACCGTCTTTGTAAAAGTAACACCACAGCATTTCGCAATCACGCATTTGTTTCCAATCATGCAAAGTACAGTAATTTTTGAGAATCAATTCACCATGCCTTTCACATGCTCATAAAAGAGATTGATTTAGGAACATAAACATATTACCGTATGAAAACTGTACTGTATACAGTATGTATATGTATATTTAATGTCTTAACTGTGCCCGTTTAAGTATTGCATATTCATATCTAATTTTACCACTGAAGGGAAATCTTAGTAGCTGAGCATAAAAAGAATAGGAGCATACTGCAACGCGTGTGAAGGCCATAAACGATATTAATTTTGGAACATAAACATACAGTATATGGCTGGTCTCGGTACTTTAAAGAAAACATACACGAAACATGGTTTCATTATGACCAGAATCGGTCTTGAGATATTTTTAACTTGATTTACAGTATTTGAGAGGTATGTCTTAACACCGATACTACAGTGCGTAAATACTGCTCACGTATATGTTTCTAGGTTTATATTATGCATTTCATACGGTCAAATTACTTTTTAGCAACTAATAAGAAGTGCGAAACGGTATGCGTTTTAGTTTCGTTTTGTGCTGGGACTCTGCTTTTAACAATGTCGCCGTGGATTGATTAAAGATATTAAGTACATACAAGTCATTTTTTAAATGTTGTAGTTCGTCTTGTAAAAATGTTACAAGTACATCATCAATCAACAATTACACAGGTTCTGTTTCCATATTGCAGATTTTGGTTACGTAATATTATTTTCTAGATTTCACATTGTGAATATATGATTTGGGCAAACAGAGCCGCAAAGAAGTACATTATGGGTTGTTGTTGTTGTTTTTTTGCAGTTTTATCTAGAACAAGCGATGCTTAAACCTTTGTCTGATTCTTGTGAAACTATCCACACGACAGTTACAGTACCTAGGAGTTGACTTCAGTGATGTCACTGATGGGATGTTTCTAAAAATCCATCCTCTGTAAAACGTCTTCTCTAGTTGTCCTGCATATGTATTCACTAATGAAGCTGTGTGTTCTAAGCCTGGATCTCTACATTTCTGTATGAACCAGCTTAGAGGGCTAAAGACAGCTTGTGTTTAAATTGAGTGTAAGGCAATTTATGCTTCTAAAGTCATGGTCAGCATTTATTATTGCACTGTGCTGTAAACTTGTTCTGTGCCTAGTCATATTATTTTATAGCGTTTTTATAGCGTTATTAAATCCGGTGGCGCTGTGTGTTAGTTTCCTGACTCCCATGTCGCATGGTCTATGATTGAATCCCATGGAACTATGACTTTATTTTTTAACAAACTTTTCTTTGAAAAAATGAAACGTTTCCCTTGGTCAGAGATTAAGGTCGATGCCTTTCATCTAAAACCCTACTTGAATCCTTCTAAACTAAAAAATCAGTGTTAGTGAGTTCTAAATAAAGAGGTATCCAGGTAACAGTGAAACGGGCAGACAGTCTGGGAAGATCGCGCGTTTTCCATGTAAATAGTTCCCTGGTTCCGCACCCCTTAGTGTTTCTCTCCCTCTCTCTCGGGTCACCTGATCATTAGCTCGAAAGATTTGAGTGCTTTGTGTATATTCTAATGGTAGTGGGGGCAGGGTGTGTGGGAACAGGTTTGGTTGAAATTGCATTGGAGATCTATGTTCTTCACACCTGAAACATTTTCTCTGAAATCATACAAATTAAATGACCGCAGGCACTTTCCACCCCCTCTGCCAGCAGGAACATTCCTATTCTTAGCTCAGCAGCTCATTACAATATAGGGTGTTCAAACCAGGTTTTTTTACACAGCGATACAGCTTTGCGATGTGAATCTGTTTTTCCGTGTTTACAAAGAAAGTGGAATACAGTGATACTACCTGCTATACAGATACATATGTTTAGATATTTAGACCCTTAAATTAATATCATTATTAATAAAAATGATTATAATGATATTAATGATAATCGGCCAGTGAAAGCTCTATTGTCCTTCACATCAATGCCTGAAATGTTTTTTTCATAATGTCGACATACACAGTTGTGTAACTTACAGTTTGAGGTAGCCTATCGTGTAAATTTCACTTTGTTGCTGATAGGTTAAGCTTTCGAAACTCTGCCCCAAAGTCATGTGACTGATTTTTCGCCCTGTTTCGTTGGTTAAACGCAATGATCACAAGCACCACCATGGTAACTGGGATGTGTAGTTTTTAATTCCGTTTGAATTATAACTGTACGTACTGTCTTCATATTTGGCCAGGGCTTTAAAGAGAAGGCGCGGCAAAAAATGTTGGTGCCGTCGTCTCCGCTTTAAAGGTACCCCCGTGCTGGAAGAATTTGACCACGGAACGTTTGCCCAGCGTAGTTATAGTGGACATTAAAACAAGAGTTCGCTGGCATTATATAATTATACGAATTACACAAATAAAATTATATCTTATTAATTTCTTGAGATACGCGATTCTTTTAATACAGTCTTTGCTGTGCTCTAGAGGATCCTTGTGATATTTCGAGCTCTTGGTGAATGATAAGTGTCGCAGTTTAAATCATTTTCGTAGTTAGAAATTATGGAACGCTCTGTTAAAAGCAAGGGAGTTTTTATGTCCGTTGCAGTTCTTTTGAAACTGAACTTGTTTGAATTGACTGAGCTCCGTGCTGTACCACACAATGTCTGTTTTTTTTTGTGCTGTCCTACTGTACTTCCTACATTGAAAATACCAGTGAAACCGGTTTAATTCGTCACAGCCAGCCCTCCCTCAGAGAGCGGGGTTGAACTCGCTAATGTCTTAGCACAAAGTAGAAACTTCTTGTATTTTCCGATGACATACAAGTGGAAAGATTACAGATTTTAATCATCTTTTTTCTGAACCAGGAAAATCTGATCATGTTTCTCTATAACAATAATAAAAAACTTTATTTTACATATCACCTTTAAAAGTGGCATCTCAAAACAATACAGTAGATGTAAACCACAGATTACAAAGTAAATACCCAGACAAAAGCAAACACGTTTTTAATAAGATGCTTTTATTCGTTCATAATCCGAAGATCTCAGGAAGACTAATGGGGGTCTGGCTTTTTTTCTGGAAAACCATAACTCTGGTCTTGTCCAGATTGACTGTCAGCGCCCAGGTCTGACAGTGCTGCTCCAGCCTCTGTTCTGTGGGCGACAGCAGGACCAGTTCCTCTGCAAAGAGGAGGAACTCGATTTCTGTAATTAATGCAGATCAGTAAATCAAGGGACAAAACAGTTATTGCGCCCGGCTCCTCAATGGGCTTCGACGTGCTAATGCGTTGGTTTAACAGTCCGTGTGTGGCAATGTTTTTTATTATTGTTATAGAGAAACATGATCAGATTTTCCCCGGTTCAGAAAAAAAGACCTGAAGTACTGTACAGTATACTAGTTTGTCACTCTTCTCATCCCCTCTTTGCTAAATGGCTTTTGAATCGAGTCACATGAAGACAGAGGTGAAACAGCCCTACACAGCCCTGTCGCAGTACACGAATATAATTATATCTTATTAATTTCTTGAGATACGCGATTCTTTTAATACAGTCTTTGCTGTGCTCTAGAGGATCCTTGTTATATTTCGAGATCTTGGTGAATGATAAGTGTCGCAGTTTAAATCATTTTCGTAGTTAGAAATTATGGAACGCTCTGTTAAAAGCAAGGGAGTTTTTATGTCCGTTGCAGTTTTTTTGCAACATGAATATAATTATATCGTTATTAATTTCTTGAGATACGCGATTCCATATTATATTCCCTTTTAATCAAATTCTAAATGTATGCTTGTTGACTCCGGTATCACGTTAGTTAAAGACTTCGATGCTTAAAATGTTTAGGGAGAAATGGAATACTGGTGTGTATGTTTTCTTTAAAGTACCGAGACCAGCCATATACTGTATGTTTAAGTTCCAAAATTAATATCGTTTATGGACTTCACACGCGTTGCAGTATGCTCCTATTCTTTTTATGCTCAGGCACTAAGATTTCCCTTCAGAGGTAAAATTCCATATTGATTTAAATTGCAAACGTGTGTTTAATTATATGTGTTCATAATCAGACAAATGCAACATAAATTGATACAGTATCTTTGTCTTCTAAGTATCTTAAAAAACTTTCAGCATAGCTTTCTCCCTGTTTAGATTTATTTTTCTTGGGATTTTGAGATCAAACGTGGAAAGATTAGATTGTAATCGTTTTTATTTTTCAAATACGTTTGAGAATAGTGTAATCTATACCTGCCCAGACTGTACGCCCGCTTCACTGTGGGACAGCCGCACTGGTCGGCGGCCTTCCTAAACCCCTACCTGACCACTTTCACTCCTGTCCTACTCTTCCACGTCCACCCGAGCCGGGCGCTCTTCGGCCTCTGCCCAGGACAATTGTATATTTAGATATTTACACCTGGCGCGGCACCGAGGGAGTGTCTGCGTTTATAACGTAGTTTTTAAAATTAGTCAAGCAATATGAAGCATCTCCTTTTTCTTTGAAGTCCCTTAAATACATTGAGCAGAGCTTTGTCACCACTTAGATTACTTTTTGATACCACCCTTACACAAAGTAGAAACTTCTCGTATTTTCTGATGACATACAGTACAAGTGGAAGATTACAGATTTTAATCGTCTTTAATTTTGTTACATTATACGTTTTAGGAACATTTCATCTATACAAACACCACAAAACTATTCTCAATTGTATTTCTGAATGTTATGTTACACCTACAGTAGTTCACTGCTTTAAATACATTGAATTAAGAAAGTTAGGTGTAGCACTTTAGATCTTTTTTTCTGAACCAGGGAAAATCTGATCATGTTTCTCTATAACAATAATAAAAAACTTTATTTTACATATCACCTTTGAAAGTGGTATCTTTCAAAGCAATACAGTAGATGTAAACCACAGATTACAAAGTAAATACCCAAACACAAACGCGTTTTTAATAAAATGCTTTTATTCATTCAGCAGAGAGAGAGATGTCCAGCAGAGAGAAACACACACACAGGTTTTCATTGACAAAAAGTAATTGTTTATTTTCCATTCCTCTTGTCTAACAGGAATGTTTTGTTTTGTGGACAGACAAACAAAACATTTTTGTTTTGTTTTTGTTCTGAGAAAGACAGTCTCACATTCAGAAAGAATGTGAGACTGTCTTTCTCAGACTCACATTCCCGAAATGTCCCCCGCCCCAGTCAACAATCCTAGGAAGAACACGAAACAGCCTGTTCATAAAATTGTTACAATTTTGTTCGGTCAGTTCTTCCTCCCAGAATTTAAATATCGCATCGATCAGTTCCTGCTTTGTGACGGGCTTAGCAGTTTTCCGAACGTAGTCTTTCAGCGAATGCCAAACCATCTCTATCGGATTTAGATCTGGGGATTCGGCTGGAGTTTTCACCCAGTTCACTCCTTCTGCTACAAGCCCCGAACTTGCTGCTGTGTGTTTCGGATCGTTGTCTTGAAAGAGACGGTGCCTTGATCCAAAGTGCTCCCTGATATATGGGGTGGCATGCTGTGTGACCACGACTTCCTCTAAGAATTCACTGTCCATAATTCCTTCGAAAATAGAAGTGGTCCCGGGCCTCTTCTAGATATACCCCCCCAGATGTGAACCTTCAGTGGATGTTTGGGCTTTGGCTTGTCCACATATCTCCCCTTTTTGCAAAATTACATTGTTGAGAGCTGTTCCAGAGCCACTGTTGTTTCGTCGGTGAAAAGTACATCCTGAAATGCCTCGCCCTGTTCAATCCATTGGAGCACTTGTTTGAGTCTTTCCTCTTTGTTTTTTAGCCTTATCATGGGGCATGTGTTGGTTTTTCTGTATCTCCATTCAAGCCTCCTGCACACTCTTCCTATCGATGTCGGACTAACGCTCGCACCGAGGTCAGCCCATAGCCATCTTTGGACTTGTATTGCTGGTAGCTCATCATTTTCATCAGTCAGTTTGTTGATAGCTCGCACAATAGGACTTGGAAAAAAAAGAGATCAACAGTTAGTTTTAAAAATAATGTGCGTAGTTGTATTTACATGCAAGAAAAGTATTTTTAGAAATTTATTTACCTTTGAATCGTCCTCGGTTTAGATTCTCTTTGCCTCCTCTCCCCTTTATAATGTCGTCTCACTATGCTTTCAGAAACGAAGATGTCCATCGAAGCCAAATGCTGTACAATGTCCCGTGTTGACTTCCTGTTTCTTTTCATCTTCATTATTTGGTGTGAGAGTCTTCGTGATTTTGGCCATTGTCCGTCTCCTTACCAAAGCGATACAGTGGTGCAGCTTGAATTCTGTACCTATATACTGTATGGTATGATACAGATAAAACTTACACCATACTGATGAGCTAATACCAGGACACCAGGAAACGTGTCTGATGCATTAGCAAGTTAAAACAATTGCGTCGAAAACCTGGGCGTAACAGATGTCCCTTTTTCTGATCACTCGCTCTCTGGATACACGTCTCACCTGTCTTGTTCTTTGTTTTCCTAATTTGCTGATTATGCCTGCTGCGATCCACTCCTACCCTCACACCTAAAGAAGACTATTTTAAATTTCTTGGCGCGTTTCATTGTGCAATTGTGCTGTCCTTAAGGTGATATCACATAAAGGTTATATTGCTATTTAATTGGATACGCAACTAAAAAAAAAAAATTTGAATCCCCGACGGAACACATTCCATAAGAATCAGCGCTTTTATATATCGCCTTTAAAGGTGGCTTCTCAAAACGCTTTTCACAATAAAAACAACAATAACAGCAACAACAACAATATTGTATTTCATTGCACTTTGAAAACCAAGTAATAACTTAACTATATGTGCAAACATTTTATGATATGTCTCTGTTGTGAATGTCTGTGGAGTGTATCTTATTTGCCTATCTGTCCTGGCTCTCTCGCTCGCCCTCTCCCCCTCTCTCCCTCAATTCAATTCAATTCAAGGTGCTTTATTAGCATTTACTTTGCTTTGAGATTCCACTTTTAAAGGTGATATATAAAATCAAGGCTTTAACTTGCTTTAACTCCGCAAGTCTGAGTTCTCGTGTCTGTCCTATCCGAACCTGAAAGTATTACAATATGTATCTTAATAGCAGGTGGTGTACAACTTTTTAGCATAGATTACACTTTTATAAAATGTATTTAAAAAATAAAAACGATTACAATCTAATCTTTCCATGTTTGATCCCAAGATCCCAAGAAAAATAAATCTAAATGGGGAGAAAGCTATGCTGAAAGTTTATTTAGATACTTAGAAGACAAAGATATCAAGTTATGTTGCATTTGTCTGATTGTGAATCAAAAAACACATATATTTAAACACGCGTTTACGATTTAAATCAAAACATGATTTACATCAATATAAATGTTTATATTGTAACGCATAGGTGACTATTCATTGTTATTAAAATGACTTAAATTCGATCATGTTGTGATATTTAGAAATATAAATTTGTTTGGTGTGAGTGAAGTTTTATTTAATCTCTGACCCAAGAAAATGTTTTATTTTTTCAAAGAAATGTTTGTTAATAAAAAAGTCATGGCTCCGGCTGGATTCCGGCTTGTGTTGCGGTACATTAATATAATTATATTGTTATTAATTTCTTTAGATACGCGATTCCATATTATATTCCCTTTTAATCAAATTCTAAAAGTATGCTTGTTGACTCCGGTATCTCGTTAGTTAAAGACTTCGATGCTTAAAATGTTAAGGGAGAAATACTGGTGTGTATTTTTTCTTTAAAGTACCAAGACCAGCTATATACTTTATGTATATGTTCCAAAATTAATATTGTTTATGGCCTTCACACGCGCTACAGTATGCTCCTATTCTTTTAATGCCCAGCTACTGAAGATTTCTCTTCAGTGGTAAAATTCCATATAAATATTAAATACTACAACGGGCACAGTAAAGACGTTAACTGTAAATCTTTCTACGACAGACCAACAAGTGCCTGTCAGTCAACCAATCACGTACCGCGGTACCGCGCGTTATCGTGCGGCACAATGCCCAACGCCGTAGCCAATTACCTCCGGTACGTGTCTGTACCGCACACTTTGAATGGCTGCATCTGTAGATTTATTTTTCATACCATCGTTAAACAAAGCAGGAGCGTATACTACTTCCCCTTGGGATCAAACATGGAAAGCTTAGAGTACTCTTTTTTATTTTTTAAATACATTTGAGAAAAGTGTCATTTATACAAAAATAGCTGCATTTAATACCACTCAATAGCTATATTAATAGAGATAAGCTCTCATACTCATACACATCTCATACACAGGGACTTGATCTGTGATGTGGTTGAGTGAATTGTGGTGAATTGTGATGTAATATCTTCGGCTTTGATGTATAAAATATTTCTGTATAATTAAAAGTAATTATGATAAAGGTAGGTTGTGTACTTTTGCCCAACTGAGCAATCTTGCTTTCATAAAATATACCAACTTTTTAATGACTGATGATTAACATGCTGTAATACAAAGTTGAAATTTAAAAGCTCAAATGCTGTACATGTGAGGTTAAGCTTTATTAGCTCCTCCTGGTGGTTTTTCAAGGTGATTCCGGATACTTTCCAGTATGACATCAAATGACTCGTTACACCGCGTCACACCGCGTTTTGATGCAACACGCCCACCGCGTTGTACCGTGGCGTACCCCACACGTTTTGAATGGCTGCATCTGTATATTGTACCTTACAGTATTGCACAGTCCAAAGACTTACTGGGAGGTTGTTTCTGGCACGATTGGTCCAGTGTGAGTGTATGTATCTGGATTAGTTATTATAAGTGATGATTTTGTGATTTAGGATTTCTTTCTGGAATTCTTTTAGTTAAACAAAGGTGGGAAGAACGGTTATTTTTACAATTGCTAGTAACCAGAGAACAGCTTATCAGTGTTAAAACCGTACCATGACAGCAAAGATAGATGTGTTGCACCTTTAAGTGAACCAGCAACTGTTGTTGACTATGTTGTCACGATGTTGTATGGCTCTGTGGGAATTTTTCTGTAAACTGAAGTGTTATATATATAAGTTTCTATACTGCATAAAAAGTTATAATGTTTTTACCTTTTCTATGAATATTTGCACTCATTATCGCAGTAAAAAAAAACACATACTTTTTAAAATTTGATTAATATGGAATATAATATGGAATTGCATATCTAAAGAAATTAATAACTATATAATTAGATTCATACAGCTCGAATTATCTCAGTAGTACACTTTCTTTACAAAAATCTGCATCAGTTTAAATCGTTCAACCGTGATTGCATGAAAAAAGTTTACCTGCCCTTTTCAGCTACAGCTTAAGTTATTAAGTGCCGCGTTGGTGCAATAGCTTAGGTGTGTACCTTGCATGCTGGAGATCTGGGGTTCAAACCAAACTGTTGCCAGGAGTTTTATTTTAACAAATAAACAGTTTCTTTGAAAAACTAACATAGTAAATATTATCGACACTATATTGAATTTGTTGGTATTTCTAAATATCACAATACATTCAAAGTTAAGTGAGTTAAGTGATTAACCTTTCTTTGAATATTTGCTCATTATCACAGTAAATGAAACGCATACTTTTTAGAATTTGATTAATAGAGATATAATATGGAATCACGTATCTAAAGAAATTAATAACTATATTAATTTAAGGATCTAAATATATGTATTTATATAGCTGGTAGTATTACTGTAATCCACTTTCTCTGTAAACGTTTAATTTTTAATTTGACTCATTTACACATGATGAAGTATTATGTACATTATATTATCATGTTTTTATGTATATATAGTATACCATATTCAATTTTAAGTTATATCAATAACAAAATAAAAACATGAATTAGCAAACATGAATACTGTTCAACTGGTTTAATTCACAACACTTTATTCAGTGGGGCAATTTAACAGATGCCTCAAGCTGAGCTAAAGGGTTGGTTCCCTGTTGAGTAACGCCGGAGGCCCGGAATTGAGCCCCGAGCGGTGGAGGGCCGACCTGAGGAGGCAGTGGTAAAGACATATACCCACGTGAACCCGAAAGCACTACAGTATATGTTATAATTAGAATCGAGAATAACAAAGTGGCATTAAAAATACCACTGAAAATATAATAATGTGTCTGGTCATTATTAACAATATTAATTTAATAATAATAATTTCAAGATTCTTGTATCTTTTTCAGAGTCATTTTTAAATTCAGTTTTAATAAGCTTTGCTTATTAAAATACCAATTTATGAGACACAATATTTCAGATGTCAATAACTTTGTGAACAAATGACACAGAGCCTGCAACCCGCTTCAGTTCAGACACAGAATAATGAAAAATGGGTGAGGCAGGCAGTCCGAAGGGGGAGGGGGGAGGCATCTTCCCACCTCTATGACTAAAGAAAGTGTCAAAGTGTCAAAGAGAGAGTGTCAAAGAGTGACATACAGAGCCGAAAAAGTTTGGTGCGGTCTTGTCTGCTTTAAAGGTACACTCCTTTGGATGAATTTTCACCTCGAACGTTTGCCTACTAGCTAACACACCAGCTAACACACAAAATCAAAGTGAATACAAAATGTGTTTGCAAGAATAGCGATTACAAACATTAAAAACATACTTGCTTTTTTACTATTATAGTGTATAGTGTATTAAAATACTCTTTGGTCACTACACTGCCCACTAAACCTCTTTCCCACAATTTTATGGGGGCAAGGTCATGTAGCTGATTCACAGCTGGATACAATTTTATCTTGGAAAAATTCAAATATGTGTCAGCATATTTACTAAAACTATCCATCTCAGTAATCTCACTGTGTTAGTCTCACTGTACGCCCCAGTGCTCACTCAATGTTTACACTTCTAGTAAAATAAAAAAAACCTGTTTCTTGCATTGTTACCTCGTACCAGGGGGGAAGGAAAAGTGCCCTTCCTGATTACAACTCATTCAGAGGGGGCGTTGTGTTAACACAAACACTGCTTAACAGAGTCCCTTGTAAGAGCAAGGTGACTTTCTGCTATCTAACCATTTGTACAGCTTTTAAGGTCAAGCAAAGTTCGAGTTAATTTTTATTTCATTTTTAAAAATAATGCAATGAGCAATCAAATGTTCTGCTTTTTCTTAACTCTTGTTTTTCCATACTGTAGTTTTAAAACTTTAACAAAGACATGCAAACAGCATGATCTTGCATAGTTTTAAAACCACTACAGTATAGCTTGTGGGAAATACATTTATTTGTACTGCATCAAAACTTACAAACTGAGTTCAAAGGAACATGTCAAAATATTTCCAAAATCAGAAGTGAAAGAGTTGATGGATTCGATAATAATAGAGAAATCATAACAATAATCATGCAAATCAACTGAAAGTAGGACACTTAAATCAACATGAAAAGACTGTATATAAAATCAGTTAAAAACACTTTTTATGCACATAGAGTCCTTGAGTCTTTGTGTAAGCTTTAAGTTCTTTTTACTTCTTAATTAAACATTTGAAACACTTTAATTTTGTAAACGCAACCTGCATTCCTTACAGATATAAAATAATATACAGATGTGAGGCAGATTAGCAGGTTGCTCACAAAATTGCGCACTGTCCACTAACTGTCCACCAATGCCCAGTGATATAACTTTAATATAAACAAGATCTAGTACCTGGTGAGGTTATTTTTTAAACTTTATTTAGAATTAATCGAATCCCAAGTGTGAGTTCATAAAGCCAGAATTATGTACTATCCCTACGTCTGCAAAATACCTGATCATCTACTGTAAAGCTTTCAGTGCTTTGTTTGTGTACAGATGCAGCCATTCAAAATGCACGGGCGATACCGCATTATTTTGCGGTGCGCTTTACGCAGTCTACTGCGAGTTACCGGTAAATACCGATAGTTACCGTAAATTCTCCTATAATACCGCAAGCAAAATAATAGTATCCGGAATTTCCGCAAGGTGGAGCTAATTAAGCTCAATCTCTCATGTTTGAGCAGTCGCCATCAAAGTCTTTAACGAAGATATTACTAATAGTATTAATAATGAATGACATTATTTTGTAAAATAATGTTTTTTATTATTGTTATAGAGAAACATGATCAGATTTTCCCCGGTTCAGAAAAAAAAGATCTAAAGTATACTAGTTTGTCACTAGTATACTTTTAATACAGTCTTTGCTGTGCTCTTGAGATCCTTGTGATATTTCGAGCTCTGGTTGAATGATAAGTGTCGCAGTTTAAATCTCTCTGTCTCAATTCAATTCAAGGTGCTTTATTGGCATGACAGATGGGTACAATCAGTGTTGGGTATTTACTTTGCTTTGAGATGCCACTTTTGAAGGTGATATATAAAATCAAGGCTTTAACTTGCTTTAACTACGCAAGTCTGAGTTCTAGTGTCTGTCCTATCTGAACCCGAAAGTATCATTATATGTATCTTTATATCAGATGGTGTACAGCTTTTTAGTATAGATTACACTTTTCTAAAATGTATTTAAAAAATAAAAACGATTACAATCTAATCTTTCCACGTTTGATCCCAAGATCCCAAGAAAAATAAATCTAAACGGGGAGAAAGCTATGCTGAAAGTTTATTAAGATACTTAGAAGACAAAGGTATCAAGTTATGTTGCATTTGTCTGATTGTGAATCAAAAAACACATATATTTAAACACGCGTTTACGATTTGAATCAAAACAAACACGATTTAAATCAATATATATGTTTAAATTGTAACGCATAGGTGATTATTCTTTGTTATTAAAATGACTTAAATTCGATCATGTTGTGATATTTAAAAATATAAATTTGTTTGGTGCGAGTGAGGTTTTATTTAATCTCTGACCAAGGGAAACGTTTCATTTTTTCAAAGAAATGTTTGTTAAAAAAAAGTCATGGCTTCAGCAGGATTCGATCACAGATCATGTGATGTGGGAGTCAGGAACCTAACCCACAGCGCCACCGGCAAGGTCACATGCAGAGTGCTGAAAAAGCACTACAGAAACATTATCAACAGACAATGTACAGCGTGTACTATTCTTGTGTTGCGGTACATGAATATAATTATATCGTTATTAATTTCTTAAGATACGTAATTCCATATTATATTCCATTTTAATCAAATTCTAAAAGTATGCTTGTTGACTCCGGTATCTCATTAGTTAAAGACTTCAATGCTTAAAATGTTTAGGGAGAAATGGAATACTGGTGTGTATTTTTTATTTAAAGTACCAAGACCAGCCATATACTGTATGTTTATGTTCACAATGTGCGACGCCGTAGCCAATTTCCTCCGGTTCATGTCTGTACCGCGCACTTTGAATGGCTGCATCTGTATATTCCAATTGCAGCGGGGGCAGGGTGTGTGGGGAAAGGTTTAGGCTGCAATTGAATTGAGGATCTGTATTCTTCACACCTGAAACATTGTTTTCTCTGAAACATTAAGCTTTATTAGCACCACCTGGCAGTTTTACAAGGTGCTTAGGGATATTAGGGATATTATTATCATATTTCAATTTACATGCGGTATTATGCAGTATGATGTGCCATGCCTACTGCGTTTTGGCGCAGCGTACTTCATGCATTTTGAATGGCTGGATCTGTATAATTCATTTAAGTTCTATTATTAATTATTAATAATTGCTTACACTTATAAAGCGCTTTTCTGGACACTCTACTCAAAGAGCTTTAAAGGTAATGGAGTCTCTCCTCTACCGCCACCAATATGCAGCATCCACCTGGATGTACTTAAATATGTCTAAATCTGAATGCAACACTAAATGAGTGCACAGGCACACAGCATCATCTAGGTGGGTGCTACACATTGGTGGTGCTGGAGATTCCTCATTTTCTGTAAAGTGTTTTGAGTGGCGTGTTAAGATTAGTTATATTTGAATGGAGAGCTCTTTAAAGATCTCAAGATCACAATGTGACTGTGAGTGGTAAAAGTTCTTCTACAAATAAGGACTTAAAATATGTATTAATTATATTAATATGTATTTATTAATGTATGTATTAAGATAAGTATTAGTTAAATATTCCTATAAAGGAGGCTATTAAATTACTATTGGTATTTTAGTGCTAATTTCACTATGTTGTAAAATCAAACTGGGATTATCCTATGAGGAGATTTTAATGTAGTAATGTACCCAAGTAATGAACCATCTCAAGCCAGCAGCTCATCTGCTTGCACTCCAGAGCAACACTGGATTTGCTCCTGAACTGGGTCACAGCACCACTCACCTAATAAATATCCATGGATCAGGTGATGCCTACTTCCCCACTATTCAGAATATAAGCAATAGGAACATATCAAGCTCTCTCATTTGCACACCTCTTAAAGGAGTAGGTTGCATTCACCTTGTGCTTGGGTTCAATGATTGATAGCATAAAATAGTTATCAATGAGTTTATTGTAACTATGCCTTTTGCCTTGAATTGGGATTCGAGTTTTTTAAAACTGTTCTATATTTTAGCAACTTGCACTTTCAATTCCAATTCTTTATTTTCATCCATCTCTTCATCACTGTCCATGAGCATTTGTTTGTATTAATGCTATATCTAATAAACTCACCTATTTCAATAAACCGAAGCAGTACTGATTTGAATTCATGCAGATCAACCTCAACATTATCTTGAATTCGGGTTGTTAAACCTTATGTTAATTATCACATTAATCTGGTTTTGGAGGATATGGTCATATAAGTTCAGGTGGGTAGCTGCGTCAGAACAAGTAATAGGTTTATTCCATGCTGAAAAAGAAGAAAGAAAACACAACATTTCGGTCGTGGAGCCTTCTTCAGGAGTGAGGGTTCTTCTTCAGGTGTAAGGGTCATATAAGGGTTGTTGCGGTGATTATCACTAGATCAGAAGACCTATTTTATACCTGCTCTTGGTGTTTCAGAATCCCTGGACACGTGGTTTGGGTTTTGTGGTCGAAAGTGCTTACAACACTAAGGTTTAGTCACATGTGCTATTATCTCAAAATATGTACATGATTGGCTGGAGGTTCAGGTAGCCCTCCAAAACCATATGATCCACATGTCCTTCCTCTTGCACTTTACAAATTATATTAGAATGCTGTTCATATTATCTTATCAAAAGGAGTAAGTAAATGAAGAGGAGAGAGAGAAAAAATGAATTTATGGAATGAATGAGAGAGAGTAACCATAAAAAAGTAATAAAGTTGTCCTCTGAGATGAGGGGTGGTGGAGGGGAAAAAAGAAACAAAAAGCAAGAAAAAGAGTATACAATTGGCCTCAGGTTTCTATTTGAGTATAAGTTAAAAAAATCAGAAGCATATTTACCACCAGAGTGCTGAACAGTGTTGAACTGTTTGCGCATTCTCTAATGGACTACCATTTTCCTTGATCCCAGTGTGTTGCTTTGATCGAGAAATAAAAAAAACTGTTTATATTATAGTAATCCAAAATGAACAAATGATCGCAGTACACATTTCTATTCAAAAGGAAGCAATCTTATGTAGTGAACAACATGGGAATTATTATACTGAATGTAGGTTTGGAGTGTATTTGTGGTCACAGCAGATATGATAAAATTAAAGCCCTTAAGGTAGCTACACAACTAAACATTCCAATATAAAAATTCAATGGAAATGCATTTGATGAGAAAGAAAGGGCTTGATTGTTGTGGTGCTGTCCTAATCATTTTGCTTTAGGCTGCATGACAGTGCATATCAATTTACTTTAATCTTGGCTATCAGAAAAATCTTTGTATCCTGAACCCCTTACCTCCCCATTACTAGGGAGTTTACTGTATTTTCGTTTTGTCTTTTGACTTCTCTCCATTTTTCTTTATTTATTTAAACCATGATTATTTTTATTTCAACCATTTTTATTCAGAAATACATTTTGTGGCATCCAGGTTTGCAAAAAGAGATTTGGTTTGTCATATTCTGTTTAGTTTAGAAGGCAGATTGCTCTTCTTTTGTCCTCTGTAGGAATACTTGGTAGGAGTACAGATGCAGCCATTCAAAATGAGCGGTAAAAACCCGCGGTACAGTAATCTACCCGCAGGGCACCGGAGGGCACCGCGGTAAGTGATTGGCTGGCCAAAATGACCGACAGGGGCACTCGTGGTGCATTGGTTGGTAGTGAAAAGATTTAATCATTTAATGTCTTTACTGTGCACATTTCAATCCGCTTAGTTTTGAATATTTAAATGGAATTTTACCACTAAAGGGAAATTTTAGTAGCTGAGCATAAAAAGAAGAGGAGCATAACGCATCTGAAGGTCATAAACGATATTAATTTTGGAACATAAACATACAGTATATAGCTGGTCAAGGTACTTTAAAGAAAAAAATACACACCAGTATTCCATTTCTCCCTAACATTTTAAGCTTCGAAGTCTTTAACTAACGTGATACCGGAGTCAACAAGCATACTTTTAGAATTTGATTAAAAGGGAATATAATATGGAATAGCGTATCTAAAGAACTTAATAACGGTATGATTATATCCGTGTACTGCGACAGGGCTGTGTAGGGCTGTTTCGCCTGCCTGTTCACGGAGCTGTCTTGTAGCCTACTGGTCTAGGTGTGTGACTACCAACTGGGAGGTTGTGTGTTCGAATCCAGCTGGTGCTGGACTTTTCTTTTAACAAACATTTCTTCGAAAAAATAGAATAGCGATATTATGGACAATCAATTGACTTTTATATTTCAAAATATCGCATCATGATCGATATTTGCGATATTTTGAACATATCTTCCCTTCTGACAGCGGTTCCTGCTTCTAGTATGTGTGTGTGCAACAGAGTAAATTTTTATAGAGAAATGGAGGCTGGACAGTATGCGTTACAATATAAACATTTATATTGATTTAAATCGTGTTCTGATTTAAATCGCAAACGCGTGTTTAGTTATATGTGTTTTTTAATCATAATCAGGCTAATGCATTTCTACATTTTCTGTATGAACCAGCTTAGAGGTTCATACAGAAAGACAGCTTGTGTTTAAATTGAGTGTAAGGTAATTTATGCTTCTAAAGTCATGGTCAGCATTTATTATTGTACTGTGCTGTAAACTTGTTCTGTGCCTAGTCACATTATTTTATAGCGATTTTATTGCGTTATTAAATCCGGTGGCGCTGTGTGTTAGTTTCCTGACTCCCATGTCACATGGTCTGTGATTGAATCCAATGGAACTATGACTTTATTTTTTAACAAACATTTCTTTGAAAAAATGAAATGTTTCCCTTGGTCAGAGATTAAATAAAACCTCACTCGCACCAAACAAATTTATATTTCTAAATATCACAAAATACGTTCATTGTCTTCCAATCGAGTCGAGTTGACATTGGAAGCCTGCCACACCCGGACTGTTAAACCAACGCATTAGCACGTCAAAGCCCATTGAGGGTATTGAGCCAGTATTGGCTTTAGTATTCCCCCCCTCTCCCCTCAATTCAATTCAAGGTGTTTCATTTGCATGACAGATGGGTCATGCAACACAAGCAGTGTTGGGTATGTATATTGTAACGCTTACGGCAGACAGGCACTGTGTAAGAGCCGGCGCACCAGAGCAGCGCACCGAGGGAGCGTCTGCATTTCTAACTTAGTTTTTAAAATTAGTCAAGCAATATGAAGCATCTCCGTTTACTTAGTGCCTGAGCATAAAAAGAATAGGAGCATACTGCAACGCGTGTGAATTCCATAAACGATATTAATTTTGGAACTTAAACATACAGTATATGGCTGGTCTCGGTACTTTAAAGAAAACATACACACCAGTATTCCATTTCTCCCTAAACATTTTAAGCATCGAAGTCTTTAACTAACGCGATACCGGAGTCAACAAGCATACTTTTAGAATTTGATTAAAAGGGAATATAATATGGAATCGCGTATCTCAAGAAATTAATAACGATATAATTATATTCATGTTGCAAAAGAACTGCAACAGACTTAAAAACTCCCTTGCTTTTAACAGAGCGTTCCATAATTTCTAACTATGAAAATGCCAGGTTAAAGGATTTGTAAACATATTTTGTTAAAACAAGTCAGTTTTTTCCGCAACACATAACATACATTTTTCCAAGAAAGTTTAGCCTTTGTCACAAATGAAACCACTAAATAAAGACATAAATATAGAAATCTTAAGATTTGTTTTATTTAATTTGGTAGCAGGATGAACTGTCTTAGTGTATATTTTGTTGCAGAGTTGCTGCAAGATGTTAACAGTGAAAAGGGTATTTAGAAATGAGTTATTTCAAGATGTAAATTTTCAGAATAATTGCAAATCTAGCAGGATAGAGAAAGCACAGAAAACTGGCAGTTAGATTGATCAGATTAGTATGAAAAGTCATTTAGCAAAGGGAATGAGAAGAGTGACAAACTAGTATACTTTAGATCTTTTTTTCTGAACCAGGGAAAATCTGATCATGTTTCCCTATAACAATAATAAAAAACTTAATTTGATATATCACCATTAAAGGTGGCATCTCAAAGCAATACAGTAGATGTAAAACAAATAAAAGGACCACAGATTACAAAGTAAATACATGTAAGAAAGACAAGCAGTTAGAGGTGCTACCAAAATTAGAAAATGAAGCAGATACAGACACTAAGTCTTCTGAAAAGAAAGGTTCTGAGGTTAGATTTAAACTGGCCCTGGTGTGTGTGTGTGTTTGTGTCTGTCTGTCCTGTGATGGACTGGCGCTATGTCCAGGGTGTATTCTGCCTTGTGTCCGTCGCTTACTGGGATAGGCTCCAAATCCTCTGTACTGGTTAAAGAGATTAGAAATGGATGGAAGTAAAGGCACTGTGTGGATGGAACTATGCACAGTGTTAGAAACCCACTATGAAATGGCAGCATCTCACTGAGAATAAAACATTTTATAGTGCTTGCTTAAGGAAACAGCCTTTCCACCTCTCTTGCACATCAGTATCCATACCTAGTTATTTAAACAAATTGCCTCTAATTATAAACATCTTAATATGCTGGCTCTGTGGATCTGCATCAGCTATGTTTGCCCATTCCTTCAATTCATGTGCATCCAACACACAGTTCAACGCTAGACAATGACTTGTATGTATGTACTTGATATCTCTGATCAATCCACGGGTCTAAAACGCATACCGTTTCGCGCTTCTTATTAGTTGCTCAAAAGTAATTTGACAGTATGAAATGCATAATATAAACCTAGAAACATATACGTGAGCAGTACTTAAGCACTGTAGTATCGGTGTTAAGACATACCTCTCAAATACTGTAAATCAAGTTAAAAATATCTCAAGACCGATTCTGGTCATAATGAAACCATGTTTCGTGTATGTTTTCTTTAAAGTACCGAGACCAGCCATATACTGTATGTTTAAGTTCCAAAATTAATATTGTTTATGGCCTTCACACGCGTTGCAGTATGCTCCTATTCTTTTTATGCTCAGCTACTAAGATTTCCCTTCAGTGGTAAAATTAGATATGAATATTCAATACTTAAACGAGCACAGTTAAGACATTAAATATACATATACATACTGTATACAGTACAGTTTGCATACGGTAATATGTTTATGTTCCTAAATCAATCTCTTTAATGAGGATGTGAAAGGCATGGTGAATCACTGTACTTTGGATGATTGGAAACAAATTCGTGATTGCGAAATGCTGTGGTGTTACTTTTACAAAGACGGTCAATGAAAAAAAGAATGTTGACCAGGGCAATACTTTGAGTTTACACTTACAGCTTGTCCAAGGTCATTCATTATTAATACTATTAGTAATATCTTCGTTAAAGACTTTGATGGCCACAGCTCAAACATGAGAGGTTGAGCTTTATTAGCTCCACCTTGCTGAAATTCCGGATACTATTATTTTGCTTGTTGTAGTATAGGAGAATTTACGGTAACTCGCGGTATTTACCGGTAGCTTGCGGTAGACTGCGTACAGCGTACAGGTATCGCCCGCACATTTTGAATGGCTGCATCTGTACGGGACTTTCAGGGTAGATAAGACATTAGGCCTCTGGGACATCTTGTCTCTAAATTTGTAAATACAGTAACTTGTGTGTTGTGTGTTTATGTACTCTGTCGTGTAGTGTTTGTGTTGTTTGTTTATTTGTTTATCCAAGTGTGCCTCTTTTCATCAAAGCTGTGCCAGAGAATTCACATGCCTTTGATTATACCAAACACTCGGATATATTCTGGTAGAATTACTTACATGTCAGGATATATGATAATTTATTTTAATTATTGACTAAACCTCTTGGTCAATTCCTGATTTTCTCCATTTTTGTAACCCCCCATTTGTAACAGTGCCATCCATAAAAATAATTTATTTTAATTTGCTTCAGATAGAATCATAAGTCATCGGAGGGTGGTGGTTTTGAACATCATTTATTTCATTATTTCATCATTTTTCCACATTTATTCTTTCTATAAAAGTATAATGTAAAATCCTGGGTTCGGTAAAATGTTTCAGGCATTCATGTGAAGGCCAACAGAGCTTTCACTGGCCAATTATCAAACACTATTGATAAAACCAAAACAAAAACTAGCCAACCAAACCAGAGAAAAAAAGAATCAAGAATAACGAACACAGCGTGAGCCTGCTTTTTTTCCTCAACCGTCCACACCACACTTTTTCCTGGGTCAGAGACTAAATAAAACTTCACTCGCACCAAACAAATTAACTAACACTGAACACTGAACATGTTAACCCAAATATGTCTCACATTAGAACCACCGTGGAAAAAGAAACACGTTTCTAAGGAACATTCCTATAAGTAAATAAAACCATAACTAAACTTTATAAGTAACAAATACTAGAACAAACAAGTATTAGATGTAAGATCATTAAACAACATGAAACCACTGAAACACTTTGTGCACATTTTTGTTTAACTTTGTTTTAAAATATAATCCCTGAAACGGGCTGGCAACTTAACAGGCCTGCGACCTGGCTGTAGTGATGACTGCTCGGGGTTATCAGGGGAGCAGGAGGTACTGTCCATTTGAGATGCTACCTGAGCTGGACTGTGATCTGATTCCCCTGGAAGGTTTTGGACGTGTTGTGCAGAGGACTGTTCATTAATTGTATGTCTGGCAGGATGGTGGCACTGCTTCACACCAGAGAAAATGATGGAAGGCAACTCAGGGGTAGCACTAGGTACCTGCACATCTGGGTTGTCCTGGGGTGGCAGCCTTTGAGTCTGCTGAAGCTCGACAGGTGCAGTTGGAGGGAGACATTCTGTCTGTGGAAAAGCAAGTGTCAAATAAAGTTTCAGAGGGTTGTGATGAACAACTTGGGTAGGTCCATCAGGGGAGTCTTTCTGTCTAATGACATACAGCACCCCATCTCTTGGCCCTTACCAATCATGGCCTCCTAATAATCCCCCTCTTTGAATTGGCTACATTACTCTGCTCTCCTCTCCACTGATAGATGTGTGGTGAGCGTTCTGGCGCACTATGGCTGCCGTCGCATCATCCAGGTGGATGCTGCACATTGGTGGTGATGGAAGGGAGTCCCCATTATCTGTAAAGCGCTTTGAGTGGAGTGTCTAGAAAAGCACTATATAAGTGTAAGCAATTATTATTATTATTATTATTATTATTATTATTATTATCTCCATCAGCAGGACGTATTAACTGTATGATACAGTATGGCCCTTTCCAACGTGGAGCCAGTTTACACCGTAAATGAGCTGGATCATTCAACCAAACTAAGTCTCCCTTATGGTAAGGTGAGTACTTTACTTTTTTGTCATACTGGGTCTTTTGTTGTAGATGTGCAGTTTCACAATGTTCCTGGCTGGACTGATAAGCATGTTGGAGTTTACGACAAACAAATGCAGCATATTCAGCTGGTGTTCCTGGAGATGCAGATGATAGTTCAGCCTTAGGCAAAAATAATAGATGAACTGGCATCCGAGCCTCACGACCATGCACCAGATAGAATGGTGTATACTCAGTGCTAGCATGTACACTTGTATTGTAGGCAAGCTGAATGGATATCAGCAATGTGTCCCAAGCTTCATGTGTTTGATATAAACATTTGGCCAGTTGGTCCCTTAGGAACAGGTTAAATCTTTCGATTAACCCATTACCTGCTGAATGGTAGGAGTAAGTTTGGGTTTTTGTCACTCCTAACTTAGAGCACAGTTCTTTTACCAAATCTGACTCGAACTGTTGATCTTGATCTGTGTGGAAATATTCTGGAAATCCATGCTCACTTATGTATTGTTCAAAAATAAAGTGAGCGACTGTGACTGCACGCTGGTCTTTCATGGGATACAGGTTCACATACTTAGTAAAATAGTCCTGTATAACAAGAACATACCTGTACCCACAGGGTGAGATAGGGAGTTTAGTTATGTCTGCAGCCACATTCTGGAATGTTCGACTAGCTTCAATTGTCTGCAGAGGAGCAAGGTTATGGGGAACAGGCATAGCTCTGGATTGACACGCTACACAATGGTGACAATAGCTCTCAATGTCCTTCACCATTCAAGGCCAGTAGAACTGCTCTCAAGCTCGATGAAGTGTCTTTCTGTGACCAAGGTGGCCAACTGTTTGGTTTCCATGTAAGAGCTGTAGCACTTCTAGAACAATCTTATCGGGAATTACAAAGTGAAGAGTAGGCTCCTCCCCTGGTTGGTTATATGAACAGCGATAAATCAGGTCATTCACTAAATGCCATTTATAGAACTGTTGCCACAACACTTTAAGTGCAGGTGAACATTTTTTCATTGCTCAAACTAGAGGTCTCTTTCCTATAGCTAACCACGCTCAAACTGTGTGCAGTGTAACATCATCCTTTTGATATTGGAGCTTCTTGTCAGAAATGACAGAGCCTGTGACAAGTCAAGAACCGAGTTGACATTTACAGCAGCATGTATTGCTGGTTTTGTGCACTTTTCTCTGCAGGGTTTATTACAGTTTGATTACAGTTTATTCATTACAGGCCCTACTAGTGATGATGTCAGGTGGACATCTCGACATAGCATCAGCATTTCCATGCCTCTTACCATCTCGATGTTTGATGACCCAATCATACACATCAAGCTCTAAAGCCCAGCGTGTTCTCCGTCCTCTCGGGTCACGCTCTTGTAGTGTGCTCTCACGAGGCACCAGTTCTGTAGGGGTTTGACATTTACGGGAACAATTATTAATTGTAGCCGTAAATCACAAAATGATTCTTTTAATGGCTTTAGAATCTAACCATCGGTATAACTCAAACAAAGCACACACACCGGTACTAATACACAAGGATACATTTATTAATACATAGAATATGCATGTAAACCTAACAGATCTTATCGTGAGGGTAATCAGAATACAAAAGGTATATATTCAGTCAGTTACGAAGAGTTACATATATCAAGAGGACATACATTCGGTATATCATTCATTTAGACCGTTTATAAAGTGAACTTGGTTACAACTTCTACATTAGATACTGAAAACAAGTACATAACTCTAAGGAATTAAATTGATATCAACTGGTTGGGATAAAAATTGAATTCTAGAGCTGTAATGCATTGAAGCTGAATACTCATCCAATCTCTGGGGATTCAGATCTCTTGCGGGCACAAAGAAACAGTTGCAGGCTGTTGCTGTCCAATCCGCGCTCTCTGGCTTGGTGTCAGGCTGTGCTGTGCAGCTTGCGACGGTGCGCTGCTGATACTCTCTGAAGACTCGCTAGTTAGTGTTGGCTGAAACTAGCAAGAGTTTGTGCACAGGAGAAAAGATGACTGTGGGTCCCAGCAGGTCAGGAAGAAGACCGGTTTGTTCCTGATGAAGCACTAGTTCTGAATAGTGATTCAGCTTTCCACAGTTCTGACCTGTTCATGAGGCTTGCTGCTGATGCTAACCTCGGTGGATCCTCTGGTTGCTCTCTGGCAACCTCCACTCTAGACTCTTAGAACAGAGGAAAGTTCTGGCACTCGGACACACTGGCCGTTCCGTGGTTGTCCGGGCTGAGTCTCAGGATGGTCAGGAGGCGCGCTGCGAGAACGTCCTGCCCTTGGGAGCCTTCTTCTCCTGGGCCGTCCTGCCCTGGAATTCTCCTTTAGAATTCTCCTTAGAAAAGTCTTTAGAATAGTTCTCCTGTGTTGCCTGTTTTTACCTGGAGGAACTTCAGCTCATTCATTGGCTGAAAGTTTCCTGGGCATCAGAGACCCACGTGGGTTACTCGGCCCTACCTGTCCCTGATTGGTTGATCAAGGTGAGATATGAGTCACTTACTCCTGACACTTAAGAATGCAGTCCAGATGTCCATCTGGCACTCCCTAGACAGATAGGCGCCAATGGATGACCATTGATCATGATAGCCAGGCTTAGCTAAGTGCATCCCCCTTTGGGAGCTGTCCCTTATCAAAAGAAAACAGCTTTAAATCAGCCTGCAAAAATAGCTTCTCTGTGGCTGCACCACAGAGATGAAGAGAGAGATGGGGCCTCATTTGGGAAAGCACAGCAACACTTAATTCTTTCTTATTAACAAGCCTCGCCGCTACACTCTATAGGCAGTTTCTTCAAGCCCACTAAGGGATGTTGGTCAGTGACAATAATAAAAGAAGAACCTGTTAAATAATGAGAGAAATGTCTGACTGACCATACTATTGCCCTCCACTCTCGGTCAAAGGTGGACCAGTTGCGTTCTGTAGCAGTGAGGACATGACTGGCATAGGCTACGACCTTTTCAGTGCCCTGTTGTTCTTGTGCAAGGACTGAGCCTATAGCATCATGTGAGGCATCTGGGTAGAGGATGAACGGCTTTGTAAAATCTGAGTAACTCAGTAACGGAGGCAAAGAGAGAACATTACGGAAATACTGAAAGGACTCTTCGCATTGGGCTATCTATGAAAAGGTTTGTGTCAGTTGGTGCAAAGGGGCTGATTTGGCTTCAAATCCCTTAATAAAATGATCAGAGAATATGATCAGAGACCTATAAAATCTCATACCTCTGTGGCTGTTGTAGGGGGAAGCTAATTCAGGACTTTATCTGTAATTTTTTATCTGTCAAGTTGGCATTTTTGAAGATGAAGTTTGAGGCCTGCCTGACGCAGTCTGCTGAAAACCCCAGTGAGGCTGTCCACATGTTCCTGGAATGTCTTTCTGAAAACAATGATGTCATCTAAATAAACTAATGTTTTGGACCAATGGAGACCACGTAACACCAACTCCATTAATCGTTGGAAAGTTGGAGTTGCATTTGTCAAGCCCATCAGCATTACTTTGAAATTATATTAACATTCACCTGCAGAGAAGGCTGTTTTTTCTTTTTCACTGTCTTCTATTTGAATCTGCCAGTAGCCACTTGACAGTGTACTAAACAATGTGGCTCCAGATAAAGCATCCAAAGTATAATCCACATGTGGCAAGGGGTGTGCATCTTTGATTATGACTGAATTTAAATGTCTATAGTCGATACAAAATCTGGTTGAGCCATCCTTTTTGTGAATTAATAGTACAGGAGAGGCCCATGGGCTGTGGCTAGGTTAAATCAGGTCAGCATGCAGTAAATGTTGCACTTGTCAGTTTATTTCATCCCTCACTAGAGGAGAGGTGCAATACGCCCGTTGACGTATTGGGGATGCTGATGATATCCGAATTTTGTGTTTCATAAAATCTGTTTTGCCTAGATCAGTTTGGCTTGTACTGAAAACATCGCAATTGTCACATAAGAGAGCATTTACTTTTGACAGTTCTTCTGGGGTCAGAGTATCTTTGTCAATGTGAACATCAGGTAAATTATGAGGAGCATGAAGCTGACAAACTGTTGCTAAAACTGGGCATGTAAAAGTCAGAGGGCATGTTTTGCACAGAGTAGAACTGAGCAATGTGTGTCTTCTGGGGCAGCACAATATCCTGGTGAGTGGGGTTAAGCAAGTGAATGAGTGTTAGTCCATTCTCAACCATGGAGAAACTGCGGGCAATTGCTAGGTTTCTCTCGGACTGCATTTCTGTCTCCAGAATTCCCTGGAACCCATGTTGTTTTGCTCCGGTTTCAGTTGGGCATGTGACTGAGGCAGGAATAATAATCTCAGTTAGCGGGGGCACTGATACGGGTGACGAAAGTGACACATTGCAGCAGAAGGGCAGTGCTTGTGAAGAAGTAAGTAGGGGAATTGGTTTGTTTTTAACACAAAGGCACCTGTGGTAATATCAATCGAAGCACCATGTCTCTTTAAAAAGTCCCATCCAAGTAAAGCATCTTGACTAGAGTCCCAAACAACATACACATTTATACCTAAAGTTTGTGAGCCAAGGCGCAATGAAACAGTTAATGACCCTAAAATATCAAGTTGATCACCTTTAAGTGTATGTGCTATTTGAAAATGCTTCATCAAAGGGCGGTGTTTTAGTGCTAGAATGTGCTGTCATAAGTTTTCACTAATTAATGACAAACCACAGCCTGTGTCCAGGAAAATGCTTAATTTCTGATCCTCAATGAATCCCTTTACATACAGATGCAGCCATTCAAAGAGCACGCTACAGACAGTACCGGAGGTAATTGGCTACGGCTTCGCGCATTTTGACGCAAGATGACCCGCGGTACCGCGGTACGTGATTGGTTGACCGACAGGGGCACTCGTGGTCTGTTGATCTGTCGTAGAAAGATTATCAGTAAACGTCTTTACTGTGCCCGTTGTAGTATTGAATATTCATATGGAATTTTACCACTGAAGGGAAATCTTAGTAGCTGAGCATAAAAAGAATAGGAGCATACTGTAACGCGTGTGAAGGCCATAAATTATATTAATTTTGGAACTTAAACATACAGTATATGGCTGGTCTCGGTACTTTAAAGAAAACATACACGAAACATGGTTTCATTATGACCAGAATCGGTCTTGAGATATTTTTAACTTGATTTACAGTATTTGAGAGGTATGTCTTGACACCGATACTACGTAAATACTGCTCATGTATATGTTTCTAGGTTTATATTATGCATTTCATACGGTCAAATTACTTTTGAGCAACTGATAAGAAGCGCAAAACGGTATGCCCAGGGCGTTTTAGTTTTTATTTTGTTGTAATGCAGTGCGGGGACTCTGCTTTAACTATATCGCCGTGGATTGATTAGAGATATCAAGTACATACAAGTCATTTTTTAAATGTTGTAGTTCGTCTTGTAAAAATGTTACAAGTACATCATCTGTCAACAATTACACAGGTTCTGTTTCCATATTGCGGATTTTGGTTACGTAATATTATTTTCTAATTTCACGTTGTGAATATATGATTAAGCAAACAGAGCCGCAAAGAAGTACATTATGGGTTTGCAGTTTTATCTAGAACAAGCGATGACTAAACCTTTGTCTGATTCTTGTGAAACTATCCACACGACAGTTACCTCGGAGTTGACTTCAGTGATGTCACTGATAGGATGTTTCTAAAAATCCATCCTCTGTAAAACGTCTTCTCCAGTTGTCCTGCATATGTATTCGCTAATGAAGCTGTGTGTTCTGAGCCTGGTTCTCTACATTTCTGTATGAACCAGCTTAGAGGGCTAAAGACAGCTTAAATTGAGTGTAAGGTAATTTATGCTTCTAAAGTCATGGTCAGCATTTATTATTGTACTGTGCTGTAAACTTGTTCTGTGCCTAATTACATTATTTTATAGCTTTATCAAATCATTACATTGTCTGTCAATAATAGGTTCCTGACTCCCATGTCACACGGTCTGTGATCGAATCCCACTGGAACTATGACTTCTTTTTTTAACAAACATTTCTTTGAAAAAATGAAACGTTTCCCTTGGTCAGAGATTAAATAAAACCTCACTCGCACCAAACAAATTTATATTTCTAAATATCACAACTTTAAGTCTTTTTAATAACAATGAATAGTCACCTATGCGTTACAAAATAAACATTTATATTGATTTGAATCGCGTTTTGATTTAAATCGTAAACGCGTGTTTAAATATATGTGTTTAAAGGTGATATATAAAAGCGCTGATTCTTATGGAATGTGTTCCGCCAGGGATTCAAAAATTTTATTTTTTTTAATCGTGTATCTAAGGAAAATAGAAGTATAACTTTGTTCATGCACATCATTATATCTCATTTTGTATTTCTATAAAAAAATTGTTTGCCCAGTTTAACACTATTGTTGTTATTGTTTTTATCCTGTAAAGCGCTTTGAGGAGCACAGCTTTCTCACCACTTAGATTACTTTTTGATACCATCCTTACACAAAGCAGAAACTTCTTGTATTTTCCAATGACATACAAGTGGAAAGATTACAGATTTTAATCGTCTTTTTTCTGAACCAGGGAAAATCTGATCATGTTTCTCTATAACAATAATAAAAAACTTTATTTTACATATCACCTTTAAAAGTGGCATCTCAAAACAATACAGTAGATGTAAACCACAGATTACAAAGTAAATACCCAGACAAATGCAAACGCGTTTTTAATAAAATGCTTTCATTCATTCAGCAGAGAGAGAGCGTAAAACCTGGGTGTAACAGCTGTTCCTTTTTCTGATCACTTGCTCTCTGGATAAACGTCTCGCCTGTCCTGTTCTTTGTTTTCCTAATTATGCCTGCTGCGATCCACTCCTACCCTCACACATAAAGAAGACTATTTTAAATTTCTTTGCGCGGTCCATTGTGCAATTAACCCTTGTTTGTGCTGACCTTAAGGTGATATCACATAAAGGTGATATGTAAAATAATGTTTTTTTATTATTGTTATAGAGAAACATGATCTGATTTTCCCCGGTTCAGAAAAAAAGATCTAAAGTATACTAGTTAAGAAAAATAAATCTAAAAGCTATGCTGAAAGTTTATTGAGATACTTAGAAGACAAAGATATCAATTGATTTTAATCAAAATTGTATATATCACCTTTAAAAGTGGAATCTCAAAGCAAAGTAAATACCCTACACTGATTATACCCATCTGTCATGCTAATAAAACACCTTGAATTGAATTGAATTGAGGGAGAGAGGGGGGGAGGGCGAGCGAGATAACCAGAACGTAAGGCAAATAAGATACACTCCACAGACATTCACAACAGCGACATATCATAAAACGTTTGCACATATAGTTAAGTTATTACTTGGTTTTCAAAGTGCAATTAAATACAATACTGTTGTTGTTGCTGTTCTTGTTGTTTTTATCCTGTAAAGCGTTTTGAGAAGCCACCTTTAAAGGCGATATATACTGTAAAAGTGCTGATTCTTATGGAATGTGTTCCGCCGGGGATTCAACTTTTTTTTTTTATCGCGTATCTAAAGAAATAGCAGTATAACTTTGTTCATGCACAAACAGTGGCATGTTATATTATTAATTTGGGTGTTTCCTCTTGCCAGAAAGCTCTAAATTGCATTTTGAGTGCGGTTTTTGACTTTTTCTAAATTACAACCCATAAATAAACTGCGACACTTATCATTCAACCAGAGCTCAAAATATCACAAGGACCCTCAAGAGCACAGCAAAGACTGTATTAAAAGAATTGCGTATTTAAAGAAATTAATAATATATTAATCTGATTCTTATGGAATGTGTTCCGCCGGGGATTCAAAAAATTTATTTTTTTAATTGCGTATCTAAGGAAAATTGCAGTATAACTTTGTTCATGCACAAACAGTGGCATGTTACATTATTAATTTGGGTGTCTCCTCTTGCCAGAAAGCTCTAAATTGCATTCTGAGTGCGGTTTTTGACTTTTTCTAAATTACAACCCATAAATAAAGCTTATACAGTTTAGACTTACTGTATTTTAAACTGTATTACAGCAGCACATTGGACAATGCCACGTAAATTGCAAAAATGCCTTTGGAATCTGTCCAAGCCCTACTACAAAAATTATTTAAACTGCGACACTTATCATTCATCTTTAAATAAACTTTATTTTATATAGCGTTTTAAGCGAATAGGTAATTAGATTGCTCATAAACCCAATCGCTTTTTCTACATAAACACAGCGTGATTGCTCTCTGAAAATGCTTTTTCTTTATATTTAGGCTCAGATTTCAACTATAGATCGTATTATTATAAACTTTCTTGGAAAAATGTATTTTATGTAAACCATGTTTGCTATTAATTCATTTAGGGCTAGAATACGTTCATTGTCTTCCAATCGAGTCAAGTTGACATTGGAAGCTTACCACGCCCGGACTGTTACACCAACGCATTAGCATGTTAAAGCGATTTCATTGAGGAGCTTAGCTTTCTTAACTAGTAAGTACTGTACTTCCTTGGTAAAATACCTGTGAAACCGGTTTAATTCATCACAGCCAGCACTCCCGCAGAGAGGGGGGTTGTACTCGTTAATGTCTTAGCACAAAGCAGAAACTTCTTGTATTTTCCGATGACATACAAGTGGAAAGATTACAGATTTTAATCGTCTTTTTTCTGAACCCGGGGGAATCTGATCATGTTTCTCTATAACAATAATAAAAAACTTTTATACTAAAGAATATTACTTAGTAATATTAATCATCATATTACTACCCAAAAAGTCGCCCCAACAACAAAGACATCAATATAAATGTTTATTTTGTAACGCATAGGTGACTATTCATTGTTATTAAAAATACTTAAAGTTGTGATATTTAGAAATATAAATTTGTTTGGTGCGAGTGAGGTTTTATTTAATCTCTGACCAAGGGAAACGTTTCATTTTTTCAAAGAAATGTTTGTTAAAAAAAGAAGTCATAGTTCCAGTGGGATTCGATCACAGACCATGTGACATGGGAGTCAGGAATTATTGACAGACAATGTACAGATTTGATAAAGCTATAAAATAATGTAATTAGGCACAGAACAAGTTTACAGCACAGTACAATAATAAATGCTGACCATGACTTTAGAAGCATAAATTACCTTACTCTCAATTTAAACACAAACTGTCTTTAGCCCTCTAAGCTGGTTCATACAGAAATGTAGAGAACCAGGCTCAGAACACACAGCTTCATTAGCGAATACATATGCAGGACTACTGGAGAAGATGTTTACAGTGGATGGATTTTTAGAAACATCCCATCAGTGACATCACTGAAGTCAACTCCTAGGTACTGTAACTGTCGTGTGGATAGTTTCACAAGATTCAGGCAAAGGTTTAAGCATCGCTTGTTCTAGATAAAACTGCAAAAAAAACCCATAATGTACTTCTTTGCGGCTCTGTTTGCTTAATCATATATTCACAACGTGAAATTAGAAAATAATATTACGTAACCAAAATCCGCAATATGGAAACAGAACCTGTGTAATTGTTGACAGATGATGAACTCGTAACATTTTTACAAGACGAACTATAACATTTAAAAAATGACTTGTATGTACTTGATATCTCTAATCAATCCACGGCGATATAGTTAAAGCAGAGACCTCGCACTGCATTAAAACAAAACGAAAACTAAAACGCCCTGGGCATACCGTTTTGCGCTTCTTATCAGTTGCTCAAAAGTAATTTGACCGTATGAAATGCATAATATAAACCTAGAAACATATACATGAGCAGTATTTACGTAGTATTGGTGTTAAGACATACCTCTCAAATACTGTAAATCAAGTTAAAAATATCTCAAGACTGATTCTGGTCATAATGAAACCATGTTTCGTGTATGTTTTCTTTAAAGTACCGATACCAGCCATATACTGTATGTTTATGTTCCAAAATTAATATTGTTTATGGCCTTCACACGCGTTGCAGTATGCTCCTATTCTTTTTATGCTCAGGCACTAAGATTTCCCTTCAGTGGTAAAATTCCATATAAATATTCAATACTTAAACGGGCACAGTTAAGACATTAAATATACGTATACATACTGTATACAGTACAGTTTGCATACGGTAATATGCTTATGTTCCTAAAGCAATCTCTTTTATGAGCATGTGAAAGGCATGGTGAATCGATTCTCAAAAATTAATGTACTTTGCATGATTGGAAACAAATGCGTGATTGCGAAATGCTGTGGTGTTACTTTTACAAAGACGGTCAATGAAAGAAATAATGTGGACCAGGGCAATACTTTGAGTTTACACTTACAGCTTGTCCAAGGTCATTCATTATTAATAGTATCAGTAATATCTTCGTTAAAGACTTTGATGGCGACAGCTCAAACATGAGAGGTTGAGTTTAATTAGCTCCACCTTGCGGAAATTCCGGATACTATTATTTTGCTTGCGGTATTATAGGAGAATTTACGGTTACTAGCGGTATTTACCGGTAACTCGCGGTAGACTGCGTACAGCGTACCGGAAAATACAGTGCCTTGCGAAAGTATTCGGCCCCCTTGAACTTTTCAACCTTTTGCCACATTTCAGGCTTCAAACATAAAGATATAAATGTTTTATTTTATGTGAAGAATCACCAACAAGTGGGACACAATTGTGAAGTGGAACGAAATCTATTGGATTTTTGAAACTTTTTTAACTAATAAAAAAATGAAAAGTGGGGCGTGCAAAATTATTTGGCCCCCTTGCGTTAATACTTTGTAGAGCCACCTTTTGCTGCGATTACAGCTGCAAGTCGCTTGGGGTATGTCTCTATCAGTTTTGCACATCGAGAGACTGAAATTCTTGCCCATTCTTCCTTGCAAAACAGATCGAGCTCAGTGAGGTTGGATGGAGAGCGTTTGTGAACAGCAGTTTTCAGCTCTTTCCACAGATTCTCGATTGGATTCAGGTCTGGACTTTGACTTGGCCATTCAAACACCTGGATACGTTTATTTGTGAACCATTCCTTTGTAGATTTTGCTGTATGTTTGGGATCATTGTCTTGTTGGAAGATAAATCTCCGTCCCAGTTTCAGGTCTTTTGCAGACTCCAACAGGTTTTCATCCAGAATGGTCCTGTATTTGGCTGCATCCATCTTCCCCTTTTAACCATCTTCCCTGTCCCTGCTGAAGAAAAGCAGGCCCAAACCATGATGCTGCCACCACCATGTTTGACAGTGGGAATGGTGTGTTGAGGGTGATGAGCTGTGTTGCTTTTACGCCAAACATATCGTTTTGCATTGTGGCCAAAAAGTTCGATTTTGGTTTCATCTGACCAGAGCACCTTCTTCCACATGTTTGGGGTGTCTCCCAGGTGGCTTGTGGCAAACTTTAGACGAGACTTTTTATGGATATCTTTGAGAAATGGCTTTCTTCTTGCCACTCTTCCATAAAGGCCAGATTTGTGCAGTGTAAGACTGATTGTTGTCCTATGGACAGACTCTTCCACCTCAGCTGTAGTTCTCTGCAGTTCATCCAGAGTGATCATGGGCCTCTTGGCTGCATCTCTGATCAGTCTTCTCCTTGTCTGAGCTGAAAGTTTAGAGGGACAGCCAGGTCTTGGTAGATTTGCAGTGGTCTGATACTCCTTCCATTTCAAGATGATCGCTTGCACAGTGCTCCTTGGGATGTTTGAAGCTTGGGAAATCTTTTTGTATCCAAATCTGGCTTTAAACTTCTCCACAACAGTATTACGGACCTGCCTGGTGTGTTCCTTGGTCTTCATGATGCTCTCTGCGCTTTCAACAGAACCTTGAGACTATCACAGAGCAGGTGCATTTATACAGAGACTTGATTACACACAGGTGGATTATATTTATCACCATCAGTTATTTAGGACAACATAGGATCATTCAGAGATCCTCGCTGAACTTCTGGAGTGAGTTTGCTGCACTGAAAGTAAAGGGGCCGAATAATTTTGCACGCCCCACTTTTCATTTTTTTATTAGTTAAAAAAGTTTCAAAAATCCAATAGATTTTGTTCCACTTCACAATTGTGTCCCACTTGTTGGTGATTCTTCACATAAAATAAAACATTTATATCTTTATGTTTGAAGCCTGAAATGTGGCAAAAGGTTGAAAAGTTCAAGGGGGCCGAATACTTTCGCAAGGCACTGTAATGCGGTATCGCCCGCGCATTTTGAATGGTTGCATCTGTAAGGTGTCCGTGCTGCGTACTCCTGTGACAGTGATGACATTGACCTGTGGGCCACTGACAATGAAGCTGAAGACTGGCCCCCATCTCCAGCTAACATTTGTTTCCCTGCCTTTGGCATTCTGTGAAATGTACATGACACAAATGTGATGTTTCGGGCTGGGAGAACATTGTCTGGAGTGCTCTTTACCTCTGTTTCTGTCTCTCTCATATCTGGAACATGAGCTGGTTGGGTCATCTGAGCAGTGCCTGTACCTCTGCTGAGACATTCCAGACTCTTTTTCAAAGCTGTCAGACCTCCCCCGCTGATGATGGCCTGACACCTGCCGGTCCCAGCGTAAAGGCTTGTCATAACCGTGGTGTTGTTGGTATGAACTGGCACCAGGACTGGGGCTGTGAAAAGATTGGGTTTGACTAATGCAGCTGCATGAAGGAGATCTGCCTCTGCTGTGGTCTGGGGACTGGTGTCTCCTACGTGCAGCAGATGAAGACTGGACCTCCAGGGAATGAGAATGGGTACATGCCTGGGTGCGAGTCAATGATGTTACAGCTGACTGCAATCTGTCCACTTGAAGTGTAAGTTTGTCTAGCTGGGCTGCTAGCTTGTCAGCTAGCTTGGTATTAGACAAGCTATGGACTGGGGTGGAGAGAGTAGGCGGTGGAGTAGTCATTGACACTGCAGCTGGGAAGATGCCATGAAATGTGGAATGCACTCTCACACTGGCCAGCTACCTTAAGAGCTTCATCAAGAGTGGTAACGCCAAACTCAAGGTCAAGTCCAGCAATGAAACGCCTCAGGATTTCTCGTGTAATGGCAGTTTGCCCATAATCTGGGAAAGCTTGCAGTACAAGGCGACGCAACTCTGCTGCATACACATCCTAAGGTTCATTAGGCTGATGCGGCCATGCATTCAGATATGTTTGAAATGTCCTGAGTTCCTGTTTTTGTCCAAAAAAGGATTGCATGTGCTTGCAAGTGTTATCATAATCACATTTCACTGTCTCTGGGAGACTTTCCCAATAACTAAATGCAGCACCTGCCAATCTAGATGGAAGAATTTTGGCTATTTGTGTTTTATCCATACCTGTCTCACAGCACACTTGAAAACATCTAACCCACTGTAAAAAACGTTCGATTCCTTCACCAGTGAAATCCGCTGGCAAAACGGCTTTGAAGTGCACCACTGCAGTGAATGTGTCATCGTCAGACATGTCTGTAGACATACTCAATTTCAAAACTGACTTTCTCCTAATGGATTCACTCCAAGAATCTTCAGAAATATTATAGTGATTTTGACTGGCCGAAAGAAAAAAAAACAACAAATCCGTATGCAATCTGAAGTCAAGAATAAACGCCACACAAAGACAAAAGAAAGTAAAATATCCAAAATGCCATCGGAGATGGCAGTATTAAAGTTAAAAGTTCTTAACTTGAAGATTTTACTTGTGGCGAACAAGTAATGAATTCCAGTATGTTTTGTTTCAAGATAATATAGATAAAACATATATCCTAAAGTTATTAAAATAATCAGTCAGATAATGATGCTCATCCTACTGAATCCATGAAATGCCAAAGCAGTGTAGTAAACTCAGGGTGCAGTCCCTTTGCGAACATCAAATCATCCAAATGAAATGTCCAAATGGCAAGACACGTTGCTGAAGTTTTTTTTTTCTGTGAAGACCACACACACAAAAAAAAAGCTGCTGCCACCAAATATTTAAGATCCTGGGTTCGGTAAAATGTTTCAGGCATTCATGTGAAGGACAACAGAGCTTTCACTGGACGATTATCAAACTTTATTGATAAAACCAAAACAAAAACTAGCTGACCAAACCAGGAGAAGAAAAATAGAATCAAGAATAACAGACACAGCGCGATGTTTATACATTGGATATGAGATTGTTTTTGTAGTCTTGCCAGAGAATGACAAAATTTAAGATATTAAAAACTAGAAAAACCAACACTGCACTGAATTTCTTGTTCAGCACATAATATAAAACAAGAGAAGTGCAAAGAGATAAAGAATATTGGCAAAGCTACAACAGATATTGACTAATAGCTTTGAACTGTTGTTTCAAATTAACTAAGTACCTTCTCCTTCATTTTCTCAGGCACCAGAACAAATATAATTCCTTTAATATACAGTACAGCAACAGCAGCACTCTTCAATATTAACTTCCTGTAGAGCTGTGAATCTGGTACTTACCAAACCTCATAAACTATTACACTGTACAACTCACAATGTGTTAGAATTGAAATCATACTAAGACGAAACATTTCTGTTTTTAATTATTCGGTCTTTGAACATTTTCAAGGTATGTCTATATAAGAATATATTTTTTTGTGTATTTTCAGAAGCAAATCCAATTGATTTTGTTATGCAAGTGTAGCGGCAATGCTTGTTAATAAGACAGAATTAAGTGTTGCTGTGCTTTCCCAAATGAGGCCCCATCTCTTGCACCAACTGACACAAAAGCATGACACCTTTTCATGGATAGCCCAATGCGAAGAGTCCTTTCAGTATTTCCATAATGTTCTCTCTTTGCCTCCATTACTGAGTTACTCAGATTTTACAAAGCCGTTCATCCTCTACCCAGATGCCTCACATGATGCTATAGGCTCAGTCCTTGCACAAGAACAACAGGGCACTGAAAAAGTCGTAGCCTATGCCAGTCATGTCCTCACTGCCACAGAATGCAACTGGTCCACCTTTGACCGAGAGTGGAGGGCAATAGTATGGTCAGTCAGACATTTCTCTCATTATTTAACAGGTTCTTCTTTTATTATTGTCACTGACCACCATCCCTTAGTGGGTTTGAAGAAACTGCCTATGGAGTGTAGCGGCGAGGCTTGTTAATAAGAAAGAATTAAGTGTTGCTGTGCTTTCCCAAATGAGGCCCACTCTCTCTTCTCTCTGTGGTGCAGCCACAGAGAAGCTATTCATGCAGGCTGATTTAAATCAAATGGGGATGCACTTAGCTAAGCCTGGCTATCATGATCAATGGTTATCCATTGGTGCCTATCTGTCTAGGGAGTGCCAGATGGACATCTGGACTGCATTCCTAAGTGTCAGGTGTAAGTGACTCATATCTCACCTTGATCAACCAATCAGGTACTAGTAGGGCCGAGTAACCCATATGGGTCTCTGATGCCCAGGAAACTTTCAGCCAATGAACGAGCTGAAGTTCCTCCAGATAAAAACAGGCAACACAGGAGAACTATTCTAAAGAGTTTTCTAAGGAGAATTCTAAAGGAGAATTCCAGGGCAGGACGGCCCAGGAGAAGAAGACTCCTAAGGGCAGGACATTCTCGCAGCGCGCCTCCTGACCATCCTGAGACTCAGCCCGGACAACCACGGATTGGCCAGTGTGTCCGAGTGCCAGAACTTTCCTCTGTTCTAAGAGTCTAGAGTGGAGGTAACCAGAGAGCAACCAGAGGATCCACCCGAGGTTAGCATCAGCAGCAAGCCTCATGAACCGGTCGGAACTGTGGACAGCTGAATCACTCTTCAGAACTAGTGCTTCATCAGGAACCAACCGGTCTTCTTCCTGTCCTGCTGGGACCCACGGTCTTTTTTTCTCCTGTACACAAACTTTGCTAGTTAAAGCCAACACTAACTAGCCGGTCAGTGAGCATCAGCAGCGCACCATCGTAAGCCGCACAGCACAGCCTGGCATGGAGCCAGAGAGCCCGCAGGAGATCTGAATACCCAAAGAATGGGTGAGTATTCAACTTCACTGCATTACAGCTCGAGAATTCAATTGTTATCCCAACCAGTTGATATCAATTTAATTCCTAAGAGTTATGTACTTGTTTTGAGTATCCAATGTAGAAGTTATAACAAAGTTCAGTTACAAAACGGTCTAAATGAATGATATACCGAACATATGTCCTCTTGATATATGTAACTCTTCGTAACTGATTGAATATAACTCTTTTGTATTCTGATAACCCTCACGATAAGATCTGTTAGGTTTATATGCATATTTTATGTATTAATTATATAATAGGCCCTACAGAACTGGTGCCTTCAGAGAACACACTACACAAGTGTATCTTGAAAACAGTATTGGAAATAATTACAGTATGTAACCAAAGGAAAAAATAGGATTATATAATAATAGGTGCTTGGAAACCTTCATCATTCATTTTCGTTTGGTTCCTGTGACTGTTTTAATCTGCGTAATATTGTTGTGGTTCACAACAAGCCACAGTAGAATAATAAAATATTTATATATTGAAATAATGTTTTTTGTAAAAAAGCCCTACTCTCTTTTTTCATTAATCTAATATTTAAATAGTGTAGTACACAGTTTAAAATTAATAAAAGTCTTAACAGTATACAACTTAAATTCTACGATTAGTAAAAGATCCTTAATTGGAAGATGTCCTTCGGGATTGACCAGGATTTGAAACCAGGCATTTTCTGGCAACAGCCCAAATGCTATCAGATACCACATTAAGCTTTCACTGTTCCACCTCGGGGGTTTACAAAGTAGTGCAGTCCCACAACTGAATATTTCTTTTTAAAATGTGTGGTACAACACGGTGCAGGCACTGCAATGTACTGCATTATTAGATCTATGTAAAACCAACAAATGTTATGTTAAACTGATAGATTGGAAATTGTGACAGAGTTTCAGTCTGAAGAAAATATTTTTGCAAAGAAGATAAGCAATGGACCTTTAAATGTTATGAGGTCTTAATACATAGAGCATGTATCCCATTTCTTAAAACTGACTAGGTAATTTTGACAGGTAATTCCTGAGTCAGCAGATACTCTAAAGCAATTGAAGAATGGTCTCATAGGCTCAAATGTGACATATTACATTATTGATTTAACTATCTATTATTTCAGAAGAGCAAGGCAACTCAAATATTCTGTTGCTAATTGACAGCATACTGTGATGCCCATTTTCTCAAGTACTTGTTTTGTTGGAATGAGATGTCACAATGTCTTAGAAAAAACACAGTATCTTGATTTAGTCCCAAATATTTTAACACACATTATACATCTGCTTTTAAAGTTTAAAGGGAAAGGAAATACATACTAAACATACTAAAAAATCTCCCCTTTTCACCATTCCTCAAACTCAATGCGGTGATGTAGCGATACAGTGATGCATTGCACAAACTTCAAAAACCAAGCTCACATAATACACTCTTTTCTTCATTGACAGATGATATCTAAAACATGTTATTGACACATATTTTGACATATTATTTACAGGGCCCTTACTCTCACCCGAGCCAAAAATAACCTTCATTTAATCAACACAAATAGAAACTCCCAGACTCACAATCACATTCCATTAGTGCTTCCCTACCACACTAACATTCTAGCAGCTGACCAGCTCACAGAAGTGTTTCACACTGCTGTGCTCCATTAATATATCAAAAATTAACTGAGAAAAACTTTTATTATTATTAATTATTATTAATTAATTAATCACATATTTAAAATTTTAACGTGGATTGACATGGGTTCAAAAAGCCAGTAAAATCTCCTCATTTAGAGCGCAACACACACACTGATACTGCTTGAAGAAGAACAGGTGGAATTAACTGTACACAGAAAGCTCACCCAGGGACAGGATGCATCTGTATTTGAAAATACCTTTAAGTTTGTTACTCTCTAGCTAGCTTAGCAGTCTTTTAATTGATAGTTTCATTTCCATTACACCTCAAAGTGACATATACTGATGTAGCCATTCAAAATGCACAGTACAACCACGTACCGCATGTAATTGTTATGGATTCGGTAAGAGGGACCGAACCAGTGAGTGAACCCACTTGCAGGAGCGAACAAAGCCAAGCCGTAATCCAAAAGCAAGCCGTAATCGTAGGAACGAGCCGAGAGTCCAGGGGAAGCCAGATATCAGAAAGGGAACGAGTACCAAAGCCGAAGTGTGATCTGAAGTCGAAGACAGTAGAGCAATCCGATAATCCAGGGGTAGCCAGTGATCCGAAACAGAGCGTAAGTAACAAGCCAAGCCGAGATCCGAAAAACCGAAGTCCAAAGGGAAAAACCGAAAACCGAAAGCCAAGACGAACACAGGGTAGAAGTAGGAGTAACGCAACCAGGAAGCTCGAAAGGAAAAACCAATACTGAGCAACAAGGTAGGGAAGGACAGGTGTTTAAGTAGGATGAGACGGGGGTGTGGTGGTGAATAGGAAAACTGATAGGTGAACTGATGGATAGTGGCTACGCCTACTTCTGCCCCCTCTGTTGCCGGGAGGCAGGGATCGTAACATTACCCCCCCCCTCTACGGGCTGCTCCTGACGCCCTAGCGGGACGATCCGGGAAGTTAAGGTGGAAGTCTTGGATGAGGTTGGGGTCCAGAATATCCTTCTCCGGAACCCACGAGCGCTCCTCCGGACCGTAGCCTTCCCAATCGACGAGATATTGTAGGGATCCACGAGACCATCGGGAATCCAGGATTTTATTGACCGTGTAAGCAGGGAGTCCATCAATTACTCGAGGCAGTGGGGGTCTTTGTTGCAGTTTAGACAGGGTGGATCTGTGAAAGGGTTTAAGGAGGGAAACATGGAAAGTAGGGTGGATCCGAAGGGTAGGAGGCAAGGCCAGCCGGTAAATTACTGGTGTAATCTGGTCGCGGACACGAAAAGGACCAATGTACCTGGGAGCAAGCTTGCCAGAAGGTTGCTTAAGAGGAAGGTTACGGGTAGACAACCAAACAAACTGACCACGTCGAAGTCTGGGTGGGATACGACGGCGTCGATCAGTCACCTTCTTCTGCTGAGCTGAGAAGGGTGCGAAGAAGGGTGGCATTGGCCTTCCTCCAGAAGGTCTGCAGGTTAGTGATGTAGTCCTGAACCGAAGGTACCTCTGTGTTGGGATGGGAGTCAGGGATAAGAGGAGGCTGATAACCTAAGGCACACTTAAAGGGAGACATGCCAGTAGATGTGGTATACAATGAATTGTGTGCATACTCTGCCCATGGGAGCAAAGACACCCAATTATCATGGGTAGAGGAGATATAAGTCAGTAAATAGGTCAGCAGTCGCTGATTCATGCGTTCTGTCTGACCGTTGGCCTGAGGGTGATAAGCTGAGGTAAGTGAGACTGAAGCGCCCAGTGACTTACAGAAGGCCCTCCAAAATCAAGAGACAAACTGAGGGCCCCTATCTGAAACAATATCCTTAGGGATGCCATGCAGTCAGAAGATATGCTGTACAAACAATTCTGCTAGTTCTCGAGCTGTAGGTAAAGATGGTAGGGGAATAAAATGAGCAGATTTGGAGAAACGGTCTACCACTACGATAATAGTCGTGTGTCCATGGCTGGGTGGAAGGTCAGTAATAAAATCTACTGAGAGGTGGGTCCAAGGACGGTCCGGGATGGGTAAGGGTTGAAGAAGGCCCGCTGCCCTCATCCGGGAAGACTTCATTTGGGAACAGATAGAGCAGCCCTGGACATACTCCTTGAGATCCTTGGCCATAGTTGGCCACCAGAAGTCTCTGGAGATGAAATCCAAGGTACAGTGGAATCCAGGGTGTCCAGCGAAGCGGGAGTCATGTCCCCTTGTAAAACTGCCGATCTGACGGAATTAGAGACAAATAACTTGTCCTGAGGGCACTGAGGAGGTATCGTCTGCCCAACCAAGGCTCGTCGGACAATTACCTCAATGTCCCATCTTACAGCTGCAAGGAACTTACCAGACAGGATGATGGGTTCTGGAATCAATTCGGCCTCAGGGGGGTCGTGGATCCGTGAGAGGGCGTCTGCTTTAATGTTCTTAGAACCTGGAGTGTAGGTGATCAAGAAATTAAATCTGGAAAAAAAAAGGGACCACCTAGCCTGGCGAGGACAAAGACGTTTGGCCGACTGCAGATACTCCAGGTTTTTGTGATCAGTGTAAATCAAAAAAGGGTGATGAGCACCCTCTAACCAGTACCTCCATTCCTCCAATGCCAGCTTAATGGCCAAGAGCTCACGGTTACCAACGTCATAGTTCATTTGGGCAGGGGATATCTTCTTAGAGAAAAAGGCACAGGGATGAAGAATCTGTTTTTCTCCATGACGTTGGGAGAGAAAAGCACCCACACCATGGTCAGAAGCATCCACTTCGACCACAAAAGGCAAAGTTGGATCAGGGTGTTTTAGGATGGGGGCTGTTGTGAACTGGTGTTTCAGACGCTGAAATGCTTCTTTGGCTTGAGGGGTCCATTTGCCTTGTTTTGGTCCTTTACGGGTCAAAGAGGTTATGGGAGTGACCACCGAGCTGAAGTTTCGAATAAACTTCCTGTAAAAGTTAGCAAAGCCGAGAAATCGTTGAATGTGTTTGAGATTCTTGGGAGTGGGCCAATCAGTAATCGCTGAGATTTTACTCGAATCCATTTCCACCCCCTCCGGAGAGATGACGTACCCTAAAAAGTGAATCCTCGAAGCATGGAAGGTACACTTCTCTAGTTTGACATATAGTTTATTCTTAATGAGCCGGGAGAGTACTTCTCTGACATGGAGAACATGATCCTGGAAGGAATCAGAAAAAATTAGTATGTCATCTAGATAAACCAAGACAAATCTTTGTAGGAGATCACGAAAGATGTCATTAATAAAAGACTGAAACACTGCTGGAGCATTAACCAAACCAAAGGGCATGACCAAATATTCATAATGTCCATGGGTTGTCATGAATGCCGTCCTTCTTTTCCACAAAAAAAAACTGGCACATGCTGGTGAAGCGGATGGACGTATAAGTCCAGCCTTCAGAGAATCTTGTATATAGACTTTCAGGGCCTCAGAATCAGAATTGGAGAGTGGAAAAATACGACCTTTCGGAGGGATAGTACCTGGCAAAAGGTCAATGGCACAGTCGTATGGTCGATGAGGGGGAGGGCCAAGGCCTCCTGCTCATTAAAGGCTTCCTGTAGATCAGAATATTGAGGGGGTATGGTAGGAACCCCTGAAGGGGACGTCGCTGTGAGTGCAATCTTCACTGGTAGACAACAGCAATTTCTAATACATCTGAGTCCCCAAGCTACAATTTCTTTACGGGACCAAGAAATGTTAGGGTCATGCTGCTGTAGCCAAGGGAAGCCTAGCACCAGAGGATGTGTTGGGGTCTCAAGGAGATAAAACCAGATGTCTTCCACATGGGTGGCACCTATCTGCAGGCTTATAATTTCCGTTTGCCACCTAATAAGTCCTGGAGATACGGAGGAGCCATCAATAGACTGAACACGAAGAGGGGTAGTCACCAGAGTCAAGGGTAATTTCCAAGCTCGAGCGATGGAGGCGTCTATAAAGTTTCCTGCCGCCCCTGAATCTATAAAAGCAAGAAGAGGTCTCCTTTCATTACCCCAGAATAGTGTAGAACGAATAAAAAATCCTGAGGAAAGCTGAGGGAATTGAGTATTCTCACTCAATTTAGGATTCTGAGAAGGTGGGCGGCGCCTCAAGGATGAGTATGAAGCAGGGCTGGCCGCTTTAAAGTGTCCAAATTTCCCACAGTACATGAAGCGACCCTCTTGTTGGCGCCTCTCTCGTTCTTCAGGGGTTAGCCGGGTGCGGGCTATTTCCATAGGTTGTTCTGAGTCGACATATCTGAAAGGTGATAGCCGAGGAGCCTCTAGTACTGGGGGCCGAGATCTCTCAGCACTCCTATGACGAATTCTGAGTTCTAATTGCAATACCTGTGAAATAACTTCCTCCAAGGTATTGCCCAATTGCGGCATATTTACCAGATGGTCCTTTATTTCTTCACTGAGTCCTTGACGGAAAAGAAAAATAAGGACCTCATCGTCCCAGTGAGTCTCTGCTGCTGATACTCGAAAATCTATAGCACAATCATGTACAGACCGGCGGCTCTGGTGGATGGAGGAGAGGCGGAAGGCAGAGTCTTGGCCAACTACGGGACGACAAAAAACCCCCTTAAATTTTCCTAAAAAAAGATCATAATCCTGAATTTCAGGAGCCCCGCGATCAAGCAGAGCAGTAGCCCATTCCAAAGCGCGGCCGGTTAGCAGTGAAACTATGAAGGCGATCTTGTCCTGAGGAGAAAAAAAAAGTTTCCGGATGGAGCCTGAAAACCAGCGCACACTGTGCTAAAAAGCCCCGACATTTCGTAGAATTGCGGTCAAACCTGTCAGGTGGAGTTAGTGGAAGAGGTCGAGTGGCAGGTGTAGGAGCTGGCGGGGGCAGAGCCGAAGCAGCAGCTCCAGCGTTGCTTCCTCGATTGCCGATGGGCGGCATTGCAAACAGGTGTGAAGAGATCTGTTGGACAGAAGCCTGTAGCTGGAGTAAGGCTTGCCCGTGCTGATCCAAAGCCGAGCGAATCTCCTCTTGCACCGCTGGGTCCATGTTAAGAGGCACAGTATTCTGTTAAGGATTCGGTAAGAGGGACCGAACCAGTGAGTGAACCCATTTGCAGGAGCGAACAAAGCCAAGCCGTAATCCAAAAGCAAGCCGTAAATGTAGGAACGAGCCGAGAGTCCAGGGGAAGCCAGATATCCGAAAGGGAACGAGTACCGAAGCCGAAGCGTGATCCGAAGTCGAAGACAGTAGAGCAATCCGCTAATCCAGGGGTAGCCAGTGATCCGAAACAGAACGTAAGTAACCAAGCCAAGCCGAGATCCAAAAAGCCGAAGTCCAAAGGGAAAAACCGAAAACTGAAAGCCAAGACGAACACAGGGTAGAAGTAGGAGTAGCGCAACCAGGAAGCTCGAAAGAAAAAAACAATACTGAGCAACGAGGTAGCGAAGGACAGGTGTTTAAGTAGGATGAGATGGGGGTGTGGTGGTGAATAGGAAAACTGATAGGTGAACTGATGGATAGTGGCTACGCCTACTTCTGCCTCCTCCGTTGCCGGGAGGCAGGGATCGTAACAGTAATTACCCACAGTGCACTGCGGTGTACCACGGTTCGTCATTTGGCTGGCCAAAATGACCAACACAGGCACTCGCAGTGCATTGGTTGTTAGTGAAATAATTTAATCATTTAATCTCTTTACTGTGCATGTTTTAATCCACTTAGTATTGAATATTTATTAGGAAATTTACAACTAAAGGGACATTTTAGTAGCTTAGAATAAAAGAAGAGGAGCATAACATGTCTGGATGTCATAAACGATATTAATTTAGGAACATAAACATATTATGTAAACTGTATATGGCTGATATTGGTAGTTTAAATAAAAAAAACACACACCAGTATTCCACTTTCTTCCTAAACATTTCAAGCATCAAAGTCTTGCATTAGGTTACATACCGTGGTTATTTTGGAAAACTTTTTACATGCTCCTTCTGACTATATTAAGTTTATATACTTTGTAAAAAGTTATAATGTTTTAATGTTTTCTCTAACTTTTCTGTGGTGTAATGGGTTAGACGTATGCTTTCCTTGCTGTAAGTCGGTTATTCAAACCTAGCTGTTGCCATGTGCTGTCTTCTAAAAAACATTTCTTTGAAAAACTAAAATAGAAAATACTATGGACACTGTATTGATATTATTAGAATTTGATTCATACAGAATATAATATGGAATCGCATAGCTAAAGAAATTAATAACGATATAATAATATTCATATACTGTAGCTCAAATCCTGCTAAACTAAAAACTAGACACCAGAAGAGTATATTGGACAATGTTGTGAGGCTCTGGTGAAATTTCTCTGTAAACTAAAGAGTTATAGAGGAGACATGTTGTGTATCGCCTCTTTTTACACTTGTAAAAAAGAACATTCCAATGTTAATGTGACACAGAAGATATTATTAATAATGTAGACCTTTCAGGCTCATGTGTGTATGCTCCCTACCAGCTGGGGTATGAAACCCAGGCCTCCAGTGTCAACAGGGAAGCAGCCAATCGAGCTACAATGAGATCTGCCCTTACCCCTGACAGATCAGGTCCCTTCTATTCACATAAAAGGCAGTGACGTTGCCACGCTGGTAAGCCAGCTCGCACAATACCTGTAATGTTGGCCATACAGCGTATGCGTTACTGAAGCTGAAAGTTTAGCCTTTGTCACTAATGAAACCACTAAATATAGACATAAATATAGAAATCCCTACATTACAAACTCCAAGCGTTTCATTTTGTCAATTGCTACAATATTGACAGCAGCATTACAAGGAACATGTCAAAATGTTTCCAAAATAACCACAATTGAATGAGTTTTGATAATAATAGAGGAATAATAGAGTCCCCAATACCTTCATTTTGATTGAAATTGCAAACACGTGTTTAATTAAATGCCTTTATTGATTCACAATGCAATGTAAATCATTATCTTTGTCTTCTAAGTCCCATAATTAACTTTAAGCATAGCTTTCTCACCATTAAGATTTATTTTTCATACATTGTACTTTCTCATGGGATCACACCTGAAAAGATTAGATTGTATTCGTTTTTTTAATATAAATTAAAGAAAAGTGTCATCTATACAAAAAGGTTGTTTTTATTTAATACACTGGATAGTTATATTAAAATAGATAATAATTCAAGTTGTATACTGTTTAGACTTTGAATCATTTTGAACTGTAATACAGCATGTTTAACATTAAACATGAAAAGGTCTGTATATTTTATAAAAGCAAGATTGCTCAGTTGGACAAAAGTACACAACCTTCCATCTTCATTATAAATAGCTTAATTATGCATAAGTACTGAGATGGATAGTTTTAGTAAATATGCTGACAAATATCTGAATTTTTGCAAGACAGAACTGTATTCAGCTGTGAATCAGCTATGTGACCTTGCCCTTCATGAAATGAAAAGAGGTTTAGTGGTCAGCATTACTCACAGTGTGGGGACCATTGAGGGTTTTAATACACTGTACAGTATAACAGTATAAAGTAATGATGTTTTTTAATATTTGTAATCGCTATTCTTGCAAGTGAAATACTGGTGTGTATTTTTTAAAAAAACTACCAATACCGGCCATATGCAGTTTACATAATATGTTTATGTTCTTAAATTAATATAGTTTATGAGCATGCGAAAGGCATGGTGAATCGGTGATTCCCTAAATTTACTTTGTATGATTAAAAATGAATACGTGATCGGATCAATGAAATGCTGTGGCGTTACTTTTTGGAATGGGAATTGGAAAAATAAAGTATTTTCATGTTGCAACAGTTAAACTAATGCAGACGGTTACAAAGAATACAGTAATAATTTGAGTTTATAGCCTGCTCAAGGTCATTCATTATTAATACTATTAGTAATATCTTCTGTAAAGAATTTTGATGCATAAAATATTTCTGCATAATTAAAATATGTATGATGAAGGTGGAAGGTTGTGTACTTTTGTCCAACTGAGCATTCTTGCTTTTATAAAATATACCGACTTTTTTATGTTTAATGATTAACATGCTGTAATACACAGTTTAATATATTTAAAAGTCTAAAGAGTATACAACTTAAATTTTTAATTGGAAAAAGATTGTCCCTCAGCAATGTTTTCTGGTGACAGCTCAAATGCAGTACATGAGACGTTAAGCTATATTAGCTCCACCTGGAGGTTTCAAAAGGTCTTACAAGGTGCTTCCGGATACTATTAACATATTTGAATTTGCATACGCTATAATGCAGTATATTGTGCCACGCCCACTGCAGCGTACCTTGCTCATTTTGAATGACTGTAAAAAGACAATAAATAGAATTTTTTTCAAGCATATTCGTGTTATGAAACTCAATAAAAATGTGGATTCATCTCCTTTCAATCACCCCACCCTCCCTTCCATGCTTTAAGAAATGCTGCTACAAGACTCCTATTAATAATTCCTGCACCCTTATTTCTTGTATGTGTAATGATCATTGTCTCATTAGTTGATCAGAGTTGTGTCTGGTGTTCATTGCATTATTGTGTATGTTCAGCAGGTGTCTGTCCCAATGTTTTGGATCTTTCTTTTTCTGTCTTTCTCTAAGCAAATTATCCCTAGGACATTTGTAAATATTCCTTGGAAAATAGTGTTGGCACAAAAAGTCTCAAGTGATAGAACCAAGATGTTAAACTCAGTTCCACATCTTCAGTTGCCCCGCAGTAATCAATAATTGATTATTATTGATTATAAGTGGACACCTGAAGAAGGCTCCACAGCTGAAACATTGTGTTTTCTTTCTGGAATAAACCTATTACTTGTTCCATCATCAAATTTAATTCACCCTAATTAAATCTTGTTACACCACTGCAACAAGTCTAGTACTAGCCTTAAGAGATTCTTCCAGCCTGAAATCTGAAACCAGGAGATATTCTTTCCATCTTCTGATCTGAGAACTTCCAGAGCATCACCAGGCTGGTGGCTTCTGCCCTTTCATCAGTCTGCCCATCTGCAGCAGAGTCTTGCTGCCTGACTCAAAACCCAAAATCTGAGCTTGCGCTGCTTGAGCTGCTTTTCGAGATTACTATCACTTCCTCATCTGTTGTCTTCGGTGAGTCCCCAGCTCTTCCACCTTTGACAATCCCTGGCAGCCTCTGAAGACCACAGAGTCTGAGAGGCGATATTGAACTTATAACTGGCAGGCTGCATGTTAATCAGCCCAGGCCAGTCAGTAATGGGGAGGAACAATGATCCCAGTAGAAGACAAGCTAACAGCTTTCCTGGCAAAAACAGGGTGCTAAACACAGACCATTGGTTGGAAAAAGCGAGTCTCGGGTTAGGAAAGAAACTGAATAGCAAGGCCCTTGGAAAGGGAACTAAATGGATTTAGAAGGGCAGCCCTCAGGAGTGCCAGGGGTACAGGTTGGGAAACTCGATGACATGGTAATCAGTGAAAATAATAAGTGCAGAATGGAGTGTTGTCTACAACCTGAGAGTGCTGTGTCAGATGATGCGGAGGGCAGACTAAGAGCTAAGATTGGTGTGGCAGATCTTGCTGGAGCTGAATATGCTGCACCAGGCAAAGTGCTGTCTTGTAGCAGAAATTGCTGCCAAAAACAGTCTTCTGGTCGGAAACAAGAAGCCTCGTGTAAGGGAGAAACTGAATGGTGAGCCTCTTTAGAACGGAACTGGATGGATTTGAAGAGTAGACCTGAGGCCACTGAAACTTGCTGCACAGAGCAAAGGCTAGCTGGAAGCCACTGAGACTGCTGCACAGAATGAAACTGCTGAGCACAGCAAAGCTCATCGGGTACAGAAAAACCAAATAGCACAGCTCCTAAAAAAGGGCACCAAATGTTTTTTCAGGGCAGGCTTTAGGCTGAAAACTACTGTGAAGAGCTGAGTGCAGGCTTGAGGTGAAAGTGCTGCACAGCCCATAGGTCACAAAAAAAGGAGCCTTGGGTACAGGAGAAACCGAATAGCGAGCCTCCTGAGAAAGGGGACCAAGCTGGTTTTCAGTGTAGGTTTCAGACTGAAAACTGCAATGCATAGCAGAATGGAGGCTTGAGGTTGAAAATGGCTGCACAGCCTGTGGGTCAGAAAAAAAGGAAAAATCAGTTTTTAGGCTGCAACTTCTTCAAAGAGTGAAGTGCTGTCTTGCTTAGTGGAGAAATGTGGTGAGTGAAAGCCATAGTGTCAGTGAAGAAAACCTGGGGCCTCAGATTTAAATAGAAAACAAGGAATTGAATAATAATTAGGAAATTGCTAATTAACATGGATCATGAAAAAGGGATCTGGTTAGACCAGCAGACCCCATGACCCCTCATGAAAATGTGACAGTTTCCTTTGGCAACCGCTAGCAAAAGGACGCTGTAGGACAGAAAGCAAACTCTGTTTCTGAACATGTGCAAGGCATTGTGGTTAAGGATGCTGTGAGGCAGCAGTCCTTTCTTTACGATCACAGCAAGAGCTTATGCTCTCATTTTCAAAGTGTTTTTGTTTGTTTGTTTTGTTGTTGCTGTTCATTATTTGGTCTTAAAGAAAAAAAAAAGATTCTTTAGCGTAACAGTCAACAACAGAATGCACATTGTTCTAGCCGATCACTTGGATAGCGATCTATTATGAAATAATGAAAAATGTAAATATGATATTATTCATTATTTTACCGCTATAACTGACTGATTTGAGTAGAACTAAGCTTGCTATAATAGTCTGTATGGTATTATATGTTTAGGGTGGTTTTTGAGTGGACTTGTCTTCAGTTCGAAACGGGGTGGAATTTTTCCCATAAAAAATAATGGAATTTGTATTTTCAAATTTACGATCTCCTGCCTTAAGGAACGAATTAGGTTCGGACACCCAGGTATGAGTGTATATATAAATATTGATATTATAAATTAATATTGTTAATGATGTTCAGAAACTCTTTTTTTATTTTCAGCTACCAATTTCCATATTAAATTAATACAGTAATGACAGCAAGTTTTCATAGAAAAAGTTTAAAAATTATAGTGTTTTATAAAGTATTGCTAAAATATGAGGTTATGAAAATGGTGAAAATCGGTAATTAACCAAGCGTTTTAGTCAATAACTAAAATAATTATTCATAATTCCCAACTTCTCCAGAATATACCCAAGTGGTTGATACAATTAGAGGCATGTGAATTTTTTATTCTCTGGCATAGCTGTGTTGAAAATGAGCAATAATACAGGCACACTTGGTTAAACATGTTTATTAATGACAACAATACAAACACTACATACAACAAAATATATAACAAAACTTAGAACACACAAGTTACTTTATGTATACACTGTTACAAACAAGGTGTTTCAGAGGCCTAACATTCTAATCACCCAGAAAACACCCTGCAGTTAAATTTCTCTCTCTGAACTCTGGATGCCACAAAAATAATGGGAGCCTTTCTCTCTATTCTAAAAATGCACCCTGAACAGAAAAGACGTCTCTAACTTAGGTTACTTTTACCTGGTTCCCTAAAAGGTTCCTAAAAATACGGAATACCAAACCTCTCTAGCAAGGTTCAAATACTCCAGTCAGGGTTTATTTGGATGATCATGATCCATCTGCTTTGGACTCTCTCTTCTCCATCTCTTTTTCTGCTTCTCCTCTTTCTTCGTGTTCCCTTCTTGTTTCTCTGTGGTCTTAATGTGATCCTATATGGTGTGTTTCTGTACTGCTCATTGACAATCATTAACGCATAACTTAATTACCAAGGAATACCCCAGGTAAACTTTACAATTGCTTTTGATCAGGGGACACCCACATCTCAGCACACATCCAATCTGCTTTGAAGCTAGAAGCTACTCTGCCAGGTATCACACAGTTTATCTGAACTCTTAGAAACACTTCCTAGTCACCTAAAGTTGTAACAGTATATAAAGTTTATATAGTAAGAGTAAGCATATCAAAACCTTTCCAAACTAAGTCAGTAAGTGACCCAGTTAAAAACTTTGATATTGTTTATGAGGAAGGTCGAATACTGTTGTTTACTTCATTTTTTTCATTCTTAGCTACCACTATCAGCTATATACATTATGTAGAATATATTTATTTATACACTTAAATATAGTTACTGAGGTTCAGAGATGTTATTTTTCTGTTATTTTTATTTTCAGCTACCAAAATTTCCATTTAGATCCATTTGAATAATTCTTATTTAATGGATTGAAAGAATTACAGAAGGGAAACAGGTTAAATGAACCATTTGTTTCACTAACATCTAACACACTTACTGATCATTTTTGGCCAGTGAATCACACAGCAAAAGTACACCACAGCATGCTGCTGAGTCTCAAGCACAGCATGGAACACTACTAGATTCTGAGTGACTGCCTATGTAGCAGAGCTAGTTTGGACATGGTGATGTCATTGCCATCCCTGCGCATAGCAGGGACCTCAACCGCTATGGCTGAGGGAGGTCTCCTTTAGCTCATTTGGCTGGTTCCCTGTTGCATTACACCAGAGACCCGGATTCGCACCCAGGTGTTGCCGAATGAACTGGCGGAGTGGAGCGGCGAGGGCATGAGCCTGCGCAGAACTGTGACGGTCACACCTATTAAGGATCTTTGAAATGTTCTTATATTCTTCTCCTGATCTTTCCTCTCCGAGTTGTTCTGAAATCTCCTTGGACTTCATGGTTGAATCTTTGCTTGAAATTCTCTATTTTACTAAAAGACCTTACAAAAGGAACTTTTTCCTGAAATTACATGAACCATTATTTTTCACTGAGACAGAATCTACTTTATTGATTGTGTAGCTCATTAATGTAATTTTGTGCACCTACATTAATTAAGTATACCACAGCACAGAAATTCTAGGTTTTAACACTTACTTCACTGTTGTTTTGTTTTTAATAATAAAGAAAAGGCATATTAGCACCAAACAAATATTAGCATCAAATCCCATAACAAAACAAGAGAGCAGGATATTTATAAGTTATCTAAATTAATTGCTAAATTTTCTTGCAACATAAAACGCCCTGCAGTAGAATTGTGAAAAATGGACAATGTCACTGTTTTGATTTCCATTTTTTTTTCAAGGAAACCAAGGTCAAATACATATTAAAAGCAAGTTTCACATTAGAAAAGTTGTTTTTAAAGCTTTTATTATATTTTCATTATTATTGGTGATGACAAAATCAAGCAAACCTAAAATGTAACAATGGCGTCTACAATTACTGTATACACAAACATAATCACAAATTATGCATATTTAACTCACAAATTCCCATTACAGAATTGTATTATTTTTTAGAAATGTGTAATGTGTGCAGGATTTGAGTTTTTTTAAGTGAAATTTTGTTTGCAGTCTCTGTTTTTTGCTGTCTTTTGTGTTATGTTCCTGCTTCAGTTCACTCCTTTGAGCACAATATGTATTTACTGAGGTATCAGTCCATACAGTCCATACAATCAGTCCATAAAAGGTACACAGAATTAATATACCAAAACCAGTTTCTCCTGTTCTGGGGATAAAAACAGAAATAGAAGGTAAAGAAATAAAACAACACTTCTCCCTGGACAGGATTTTTAGGGGCTCTGCAAAAAAAGCATGTGTAAGTAATACCTGAAATATTAAATAGTTTTAATAAAAGTACAAGAGAAATAGTCTTATTCAAATGTACAGCACAATGTACTATCAGTTAACAATTAAATTACAGTAGGCTTTTTTCATTTTCATATCACTATAAAGTAGTGACCTCGTGGTCACTCAATGGCTAACAAGTTCAGTTCTGGGTTATTTCATTAACCAGGTGGGAGTCCTCAAACAGCTGTGCACAGTTCCTTTTGTGTGCTGCTGTGGGTGTCTCAGGCTGTGTAACCAGATATCCTCTGCTATCTGATAAATACTGATGTCTGTTACTTCCTGTCCACCTGTAAACCTTCAATTGTGTCAGTGAGTGTCACATTACTTTTCCATTAATGCTGAGAGACTCACAGTCCCTGACACAGAGGGACTAACAGTGTGAAGAAAAGCAGAAGCATGATGGTTTAATTACAAATACTTACATTAAGGACAATCAGTTAGATCATATCAGAAATAATTATGAGCTTCTTAGAATATTTTTTCAAGATTAAACAAGAATAACAGTACGAGAAATAAGCATATATATTTGTTCATTATGTGGGCTGATCTGTATTCATCTCTGAGATCTTATGATTTATAGAAATTGAATATAATTAAATGACCTAAGTTGATCATGCATTAATTACAACTGAATGTAATGTGAGTATCGAGTGTCATGCTAGCACTTGGACCAGCTTGGGTCCTGCTGCTGCCAGGAGAAACACGAACATTTGCACAAGATCTGAGTCTTCCACAGAGCCTGTGAAAACTCCTTTGAATTAGTCCAACAAACTTTTAATCGGGCAGTCAATCAATGTCCCAGCAGTCTAATTAATGCCGTATCTAAGGCAGTTTGCTCCACTGTGTCATCTTCATCACTTCACTCCTTGATAACCTTATCCAGTTCTTTCTGCTAAATCTTCTGAGGCAAAGACTCAGCGAAATACCTTATTTTTTCCAGACTCTGCCAGCTCCTTAATTTTTTCCCTGTTGGGCATTGTTTTTTTAAGTCTGCTGTCCTTTCTAAGGATTCAGCTCACAAGCTTACTTCCCATTTTATTTTCCACTGGGACCCTCGTCAAGATCGCTACTCCTCCTCTTAAAGGCGCTCCAGCCCTTCCTTGTTCTACCTCATTCCGCACACCTGTTCCTTATTGCAGCCCCTCTTTAGTTCCACCTTAAAAGCCAGATGTAGACGTTACTCGAGGTTCCTTATTGAATCCCGTTTCGTGAGAGCCCAGGTCCTGCAGCGTCTGGCTCCGTTATGATTTTAACTTTCTGTTCCTGATTTCCCCCCGCCGGTTCCGACCCGGTTCCTGTTCCTTATTCCACCCTGATGGATCGCCTGGCCATGGACTTTTGCCTCTGTTTTTGATTACCCATTTGGATTTTCTATATGGATTGTTCGCCTTGGACTCACTTTCCCTGGACACCTGCACTCCTTGGACACGCCCCCTGTCTCCATACCCTCTCCTGCATGACTTTTTCCCCAGTGTTTCCTCACAAATCCGGATCATGCCGTCTGCATAGGGCCCGGAAAGAACAGTTTGTGACACTCGCCATATCCAGTCAGCCTTCCCCTGTTTCTTACCACTGGCTTTCTCACTCTAACATTCCCATTTTATACTCAAGACCACCTTTTTTCTCTCTGGAGCTTTCAAGCCAAATAATACATCTGCCTGCATCAGTTTCTCCCAATTCACCTACAAAGCCATCCTCTGCTTCTCCGGAGAAACCTGAAGCAGTGCCATGAGAACTGGAGTTGGGCTTCAGCCAAACACTGCGCTGCAGCTCTGTCTCCCAGCCACTGCAGCATGACACAGAGGTGATAAATGTGCAAATACTGATTATTTGAAGACTAATTGTAATCACTGTTAAAGCTTTGATGATTTGTACATTTTTTTGTGATTATGTCTTTACTCTTGACAGAGGATGTTGTTCAAAATGTTAAGCTGTATTTGGTCATGGTAATTTAAAAATACAAAAAATATAACAAGAAGAGCATGATAAATATGCATTAATATTTAGAAATGCACACATGGGAGTGTAACAATTAGCAATTAGCAGTTCTAAAATAAGTGAGTAATAGAAAGGCTACTTTAAATTTTAAAAAATATAAACTAAAAATAACTTCCAGAACATTCCAATTATATTCACTTGGTAACACAGTGGTATCTTTATTTTGTGATCTTTTATGTCTCAGAAAAATTCCCAGCTGTTCTATTGAAAAAGGTTTTTTGATTAATCATAACTATCAACTAAAAGGAATTTTTAATTAATAGCAAGGCAAACAAAATGAAAACAAGGAATCAATTCTGTTGTTGACTATACTTGTAAGATTGTTCAGTTTTATTTATTGGGTGCATTGCAATTGCTTTGCATTTTAATTTAAATGAATATTGTCTTTACTGAAACATACAGAAAACCAATATTTAATATCTTAGTGGTGAAGGTCTAAAAACCATGAAGCAGCAAGTCATATTATTACACTAAGAATAAGGCGTTTTAAAGATTTCTAACAATCACTCTTTTGCCTTGACTAGACAATACACATGGCAGCTTTGACCACTGTGCAAAACATTAAGAAACATTAAGAAAGCAGCTACCTGAGAAGCAGCATATAATCTCACACCTACCAAGACATCATAAATGGGGTCCATGTTAGTACTTTTAATGAAAGAAGAGCAGCCATTGGCTTCTCCTTGTCTTTAGACACAGAATATCACACCTGGAAGATAACATTAGGTGAAGCTCATGGTCAATCTTCCAAAACAACAAATGATGAACCTTCAAATCACAACCATCAACCAGTTGTTATTAATAGGTTTCAAAAGTACTCCTCGGTTCAATTTCTCTGCTCTGCACTCTCAATTGAAACCTGGCAACATAGCCAACCATGTGATTGCAATTATTGTTTTCCAAATCTCACAATTTTAATTTTTCTCTAAGACGTGAGGCTTAGAGTTGGGGTTCTTAGCCTGGGGTTTGTGACACAGTCGCAGGGGGGCCGCACAATAGGCAGCAGAGACAGAATCAACCAAAAGTTTACACACACACTAGGGCAGTAAATGGGACACGCACGCAGGTTCACGGTGGTTACACATCAAAGGACAATAACAGAGGTAAAGATTTAACTATTATATACACCTGCACGGTTAAGACTACATTAGCAGGGTGACTTAGTATTCAATGTGAGCCCACAGACCATCCCCCGGCTACAGCTCCCAGCCTGCGGCCGTTTAATTGTTGAATAACAATTTAAGTCATTGGACGTATGGCAAGAGACGTTGAAGAGCAGGTAATCGCTAAGATAAAATCTAGTGTATATTTTTCTTTACAACTTAACAAGACCACTGATGTCTCTGGAGGTGCACAAATGCTCATTTACACCAGATTTGTTGAAGAGGGAGTAACTAATGAGGATTCCTAATTTTTTCCTCTTCCGGAGTGTGCCACTGACTACCAACTTTTTGTATGAATGGACGTGAGCATGAAATCGTCTGGAACAAGTGTGTGGGAATCTGCTCAGATGGTGCACGAGCTATGACTGGCATATGGGCTAGTCATGAAAGTACGAACCCAAACTATGGAATAGTATTCCTACAAATATTAGAGAGGCTAGCTCTGTGGATATTTTAAAACGGCAGCTCAAAACTTTTTTTTTTGGCTTTTACTTGATTTTTCTTGTATAATTTCAGTGCTGTTTGTATTGTTTGTGCATGGTTCTTTTAATTTGTTATTGTTGCTTATTTTAAGTTGCTTAAGGTTTTTTGTAACAAGCACATTGAGTTGCAAAAATTGTTATGAAAGGTGCTATATAAATCAAAATTATTATCATAATTATTATTATTATTAAGTAAGTAGGCTTACAATTTATGCAATGTGACTATTTTTAAATCTGCTTATATGTGTGGGGGGGGGCACAAAATGTGTTTAACCCCAAAAAGGGGTCGCATTTTCAAAAAGGTTAAGAATCCATGGCTTAGAGAATATATTCTCCCACATACTCAGAACTAGCAGCTACACCTAGGAGCAAACCGATTTTCTCATGACAATGACATTTTCTGTCAACATGAGGCAAAAGTGATATTCTCTCCCCCTTTTCCTGAAACCAACATTACTATTTGCGGTTGCAGCGCCAGGATTGGGCATTGATCTGACAAAATCAATGACCATCTCTTTCTCTGCATTGACAAGTGGTTACTGGAGGAGTGTAATCATTGTTCACATTATAAAATGTTAAATTGTTATTCCAATGTTATTCCATGAAATAATTTAATAAATTACTTCATGACATCCACCGATCTTCGAAAGGCATAAGACAAGGTACACCATGAATAGATCTCCAGTCCATCATATGGCAGACAGACACAAAAATAGACACACACACACTCACACCAGGGCCAGTTTCCCAGAAGCTTATCAATCTACCAGTATGATTTTGGACTTTGGGAGGAAAGCGGAGCACCCAGAGGGAATCCAATCTTTGTAATTTCTGTGTACATCAGCAGTTTGAATCACATCAATAGAATACTCAAAATAAAGTGTTCAATGATGCTTTCCTTCAATGAGAGATGAAAAATATAATAATTGTAGACATTCAGGTAAATAACATCACTAAAAAAATCATAGCACAAACCATAGCTGTATTTCTAGAGTATGTATAAAAGAGATTATGAACATCCAGAACATGAAAAAGCCATTGTGCTCAAAACCTTATCTAGGTTACCAGACTTCGCCAGGATGCAGTGGGTGTGTATTTAAGTTATACAATAATAATATATTTAATTATCCATGCAATTTCATTTAATTAGTTCAGAAACATCATTCCTAAGTACAAGAATGGAGATGAGGCAGGACTAAAAACCTGATATTAATTAGGTAAGCACCCCTTAATTAGGAGCAGGTCGTATGGGTAAACGCCCATTTTTTGCTTTTATATTAACATCAGATAGCTGTTTGTATTAAAGCCCATTCTAAAGCAACAGTATAATATTACATTTTCTCCTTTATTCTTTTGTCACGGGCTGTGGGTCATTGCTCAAACTGCCATAGTGTACAAACCAAACTTGTGTGAAGACCTTCTGGGTGAGCTGCATCACTTATTGTTGGGAAGGTTTGGAAGGTTGTAGACATTGTCAAAGATACAGATGGAGAAGTCAGCACATCAGACACCACAGGAGACAAAATCTCCCAGCAGCTGTGCACTGTCTCATAGCAGCTGATCACCTTCTGAAGAGTGCCTGGCCTTGCAATGGCCTTGCTGGATAATACAGCACATTGCACAGAGCATACCTTAACGCACCACAGCAAGCTGCTCTTCTAAAAAAAATATTGTGTTGAGGGACGGCACGACTTTGTAAAAAGGTGCAGGCAGAGCAGTGAATGCTTAATGTGGCATGTGGAAGCATTTGGGCAATGAGCAATCAGGCAACTTAAATTTAGATCATGAAAAATATATTTCACACATACTGTATTTTAATAGCTTTAAAGACACACAGTCTCATATTTAATATAATATGTACATACTGTAGATGGAAGTGATAGCTAACTATAAAAAACTAAGTACACAACAGTACTCCATCTACTTCATAAATATTTTATGCTTCAAAGTCTCTAACTTGGTAATGTTTGGTGGTTATTTTGGAAAAGTTTACATTTGGTTGTTCTAACTATATAAAGTTCATAAAAGTTCATACTTCATAAAAAGCTATAATATTTTATCCTTTTATAAGAATATGTAATATTATGTCAGGTGGGTAGCTGCGTCAGCATGCGTAGGCTGCAAAAGAACAAGTAATAGGTTTATTCCATGCTGAAAAAAAGAAGAAAGAGAACACAACGTTTCGGCCGTGGAGCCTTCTTCAGGTGTCAGGTGACACCTGAAGAAGGCTCCACGGTCGAAACATTGTGTTCTCTTTCTTCTTTTTTTCAGGATGGAATAAACCTATTACTTGTTCCTGTGTAATATTATAATTGGTATTGTTATTGTTATTGTTATTATTATTATTATTATTATTATTATTATTATTATTATTATTATTATTATTAGTAGTAGTAGTAGTAGTAGTAGTAGTAGTACTGTATATTTTAAGGATTATCATCGTCATCATCATTTTTTTTTCACTTCACCCTGGGTTTTTACTGGCACTACTGCTTGCACTCTCTGTACAGAAGTTGCAGCCTTACACTTGCTCTGCAAACCCATTTGGTCCTCTTTCTCAGGAGGCTCACTATTCACTTTCTCCTGTACCCAAGGCTCCCGTTTTTTCAAACTAAGGGCTGTGCGGCAGTTCTCAACTTTAAGCCTGCTTTCTGGTCTACACAGTAATTTTCAACCTGAATCCTGCCCTGCAAATACATTTGGCGCCCTTTTCCACGAGTGTCACACCAATCTTAGATCCTTGTCTGCTCTGTGCATCATCTGACACAGCAGTCTCAGATTGTAGACCACACTCCATTCTGCACTTATTCTGCACTTGGTCTACTTTCTCAGGAGGCTCGCTATTTGGTTACTCCACATAGCTGAGGCTCCCTGTTTCTGACTGGCAGACTGTGTTTGGCAGCAATTTCAGCTTCAAACCAGCCTTCACTCTGAGAAGCAGGTTCTGCAGCTCTAAGTATCGCCTGGTGCACCAACCTCAGCTTCAGCATCTCCTGGTGAACCAGTCTCAGCTTCTTGTCTGCTCTCCGTATCACTCCGCATCACCAGCAGCCTTAGCTCAAGCTTGCTTTTCTACCCAATCTGGTTCCCTTTACAGGAGGTGCACCATTCAGTTTCTCCCAAACCCAAGGGTCCCTTTTCTGATCAATGAACTGTATGGAACAACCTCAGCTTCTAGCCTGCTCTCCATGTCACCCAGCACAGCAGTTGATGCTCCTTCAACCAGGAAACTTTTCCTTAGCACCAGGTTCTTGGTCTTCTCAAGAAACAGCTCTACAATCTCTGGCCACATGCCTTTGTTTTCCACAGTGGTAGCATACAAACTCAGTGATGGTTTGACTGTATCACTTTTCTCTTTCTGGTTCCATGGCATTACCTGCAGGAAATGGGTGGGCGGCAGACATTTTGGGTACTAATCTTATTTTAATAATACAAATTTAATGTTTTTTAACCCATTAGTGATTTCTGCACTAATTGCACTACATTAACGCTAACAGAATTCTTTTTTTAGTGAAATAAAGTATACATAATTATTAGTACATATGTATAAAGAGTATTTAGGAAAACATCTTTTAGATTTTTATTGTTAAAATATATTATACATACTGGCTTTAAAACATATCCTATTTAAAAGCAAATAAATATGTTAAAAAAACAGCAGTGTTCTGAATGATTTTCTAATAAGGATTTACGGTCATATACTGTAAGTTGCCTTGTAGATGATACAAGTCTGCACTATATTAAGGAATTATCTTTAAGGACAGCACACAAATGCCACAACAAAAACACTAGTTATGACAGGATGTTTTATTTGATCATATTTTAAAGGATTATATGATTTATACAGTAATAAGATAAGTTTTACTCTGTTTCTCAGTAATTTTGTGTAAGGTCTTCATTTACTTTATGTTCAGTGTTCTTTGTTAAAACTGAAATGTTATATATTAAATATTAGAAGCAGCATTTCTTTAACTTATTAACAATTTAACGTATCCAATCAGTGTGACATATTGGCAGTTCAGTGGTAGAATTTTAGCCTGCAATGTGGGAGGCTGCCGTTCATTTCGTACTGTAAAAATCACCCCTTAGGATAATAAAGACTATTTTTTGAATAATGAAATACAATTAATGATATGTATACTATATTGATACTTTTATTAATTTTATATGTCACAGTATGTTAAATATTACATTAATATCAATAATAAAAGTAGCAATAACACAGTTGAACAATGTATACCATAGTGTAAAGCTACTGTAGCAAACATGACAATTCATGACTTTATTATAAAGTCATGAACATTAATTAAACTTAGCACTTCCATGCCCCCTTATCAAAATGTTGCTATAGGTGTCTTTATCTAAATTGATTCAAATACTATTTAGTCTAATGGCCCATTGTCTGACACTTAAGCAGCTTTCAGCATTGGCATAACCAGGATTTTATATTTGGGGTGGCATTTTTAAATCATATTATTAGCCGTGTAAAAAAAGATGTTGAAATAAGATGTTGTAAGTTGTACTACTTTTTGACTTCTACTTCTAAACCAGTTACACTGGTAACACCTGTTGTACACCACACTTGAGGTGGACTTAACACACAAACAGAGCGTAAATGTGCAGGGCTTGTATTCACACAGTGAAGTACATTCTGTTTGAGGAAAGATGCTGAAACCCCACCTCACACAATATTTTGTCATAGTTTGATATTTAAAAAAATAATAGCTTCCATTTTTGTTAACTCAAGCTTATTTAAGTTAAAAAATACTTAAATAGTTAAACAGATGGAAGGTGGTATGATCAAAATTGAGTTGATTTAATTTAAGAGTTCACTTCAAACATTATCAATGTGGTCTCTAATGATACAAATTTTCCAAAAGATTTGAAATTCTTAGCTCTGTGGAAAAAAGAGTGCAACACAAGTCACTTTCAACACCACATCTATTGTTTATTTTTAATCATAGAAAGTGCAAAAAAGAGCCTCACAAAGATAGGTGGATGAAAAAGAGATGAGGATGTAAGAGCTTGCATTTTTTTAGGGTTTAGGTTTTAGGGAAGAAAGGAAGTATTTCAATGAATACTTCTTCAAGGTTATTGTCATGATTACAATCTAACATTGAAAGAAACTGTAACCTGGATTAAATGCAATCTGCATGAAAAGTTTAATTTACTATTTTTTATTATTAAAAAACTGTAATTTGATTAGACTTCTTCTATAATTTTGCTAACTAAAATTTAGTTTAAAATATTTACTGGGTGGCATTTTTCTTGCTGCAGTAAAAAGAAACTACCTGCAGATTATACAAATACAAACTGATACATCTCAAGTGTATTCAAAATGGATTAGTAATGATTTAAGAAACTGTTAGACATGGTAGGGTTGATCAATACCAGTGATGTACAATTTAACAGAGAGTGTATTACAAATTAGGAATTATCTATGGCATACAAACAGCTATTATAAACTGAGACCTTATGTTATATATATTAATGGGGCTCTAGATGGGTTTTCATGGTATCTGGATTAAAGCTCATAAAACAAACAGTAATCCTAAAGTTGTTGCAGGAGAAAATATATTCTGATGCATGTACTGGCCTTCTAATGTACAGATGCAGCCATTCAAAATGTGCGGGCGATACCGCATTATTTTGCGGTGCGCTTTACGCAGTCTACCGCGAGTTACCGTAAATTCTCCTATAATACCGCAAGCAAAATAATAGTATCCGGAATTTCCGCAAGGTGGAACTAATCAAGCTCAACCTCTCATGTTTGAGCTGTTGCCATCAAAGTCTTTAACGAAGATATTACTAATAGTATTAATAATGAATGACCTTGGACAAGCTGTAAGTGTAAACTCAAAGTATTGCCCTGGTCCACATTCTTTTTTTCATTGACCGTCTTTGTAAAGTAACACCACAGCATTTCGCAATCATGCATTTGTTTCCAATCATGGAAAGTACATTAATTTTTGAGAATCGATTCACCATGCCTTTCACATGCTCATAAAAGAGATTTATTTAGGAACATAAACATATTACCGTATGCACAGTACTGTATACAGTATGTATATGTATATTTAATGTCTTAACTGTGCCCGTTTAAGTATTGAATATTTATATGAAATTTTACCACTGAAGGGAAATCTTAGTACCTGAGCATAAAAACAATAGGAGCATAATGTAACGCGTGTGAAGGCCATAAACGATATTAATTTTGGAACTTAAACATACAGTATATGGCTGGTTTCGGTACTTTAAAGAAAACATACACACCAGTATTCCATTTCTCCCTAAACATTTTAAGCATCGAAGTCTTTAACTAACCTGATACCGAAGTCAACAAGCATACTTTTTAGAATTTGATTAAAAGGGAATATAATATGGAATCGCGTATCTAAAGAAATTAATAACGATATAATTATATTCATATAACGCAACACAAGAATAGTACACGCTGTGCATTGTCTGTTGCAACGTAAATTGCAAAAATGCACTTGGAATCTGTCCAAGCCCTTCTTTGTCAGGCATTTTCTTTTACTGCAAAGGACATAAAAACTCCCTTGCTTTTAACAGAGCGTTTCATAATTTCTAACTACGAAAATTATTTAAACTGCGACACTTATCATTCAACCAGAGCTCGAAATGTCACAAGGATCCTCTAGAGCACAGCAAAGACTGTATTAAAAGAATCGCGTATCTAAAGAAATTAATAAGATATAATTATATTTGTGTACTGCGACAGGGCTGTGTAGGGCTGTTTCACCTCTCTCTTCATGTGACTCTATTCAAAAGCCATTTAGAAAAGAGAGGATGAAAAGAGTGACAAACTAGTATACTTTAGATCTTTTTTTCTGAACCGGGGAAAATCTGATCATGTTTCTCTATAACAATAATAAAAAACTTTATTTTACATATCACCTTTAAAAGTGGCATCTCAAAGCAATACAGTACATTTAAACATAAACATTTACATTTACATAGATTACAAAGTAAATACCCCGACAAACGCAAATGCGTTTTTAATAAAATGCTTTTATTAATTCAGCAGAGAGAGCGTAAAACCTGGGCGTAACAGCTGTTCCTTTTTCTGATCACTCGCTCTCTGGATAAACATCTCGCCTGTCTTGTTCTTTGTTTTCCTAATTTGCCGATTATGACTTCTGCAATCCACTCCTGCCCTCACACCTAAAGAAGACTATTTCAAATTTCTTCGCGCAGTCCATTGTGCAATTAACCCTTGTATGTGCTGTCCTTAAGGTGATATCACATGAAGGTGGTATGTAAAATAATGTTTTTATATTATTGTTATAGTTAAACATGATTATATTTTCCCCGGTTCAGAAAAAAAATTCTAAAGTATACTAGTTTGTCACTAGTATACTTTTAATACAGTCTTTGCTGTGCTCTTGAGATCCTTGTGATATTTCGAGCTCTGGTTGAATGATAAGTGTCGCAGTTTAAATCTCTCTCTCTCAATTCAATTCAAGGTGATTTATTAGCATGACAGATGGGTACAATCAGTGTTGGATATTTACTTTGCTTTGAGATGCCACTTTTAAAGGTGATATATAAAATCAAGGCTTTAACTTGCTTTAACTCCGCAAGTCTGAGTTCTTGTGTCTGTCCTATCCGAACCCGAAAGTATCACAGTATGTATCTTTATAGCAGGGGGTGTACAACTTTTAAGCATAGATTACATTTTTATAAAATGTATTTAAAAAATAAAAACGATTACAATCTAATCTTTCCACGTTTGATCCCAAGATCCCAAGAAAAATAAATGTAAACGGGGAGAAAGCTATTCTGAAAGTTTATTTAGATACTTAGAAGACAAAGATATCAATTTATGTTGCATTTGTCTGATTGCGAATCAAAAAACACATATATTTATGCGCGACGCCGTAGCCAATTACCTCCGGTACGTGTCTGTACCGCGCACTTTGAATGGCTGTATCTGTATTTCTTATGCACTCACAAAATGTATCACTGCTGAAAACTAGGGAAACCAACTATATACAGCAAATACATTTCTCTTAAGGTGATAAACCACATTTTTTTGTTTGGACTTAGCTAAGATGATAAAATTCATATGGGTTACAATATGCCAAACTAAGTGCATGACATATTTCCTTGAACATTTTGAAATTATAACTGTTAGGAATAGTAGCAAGTGCATTAATATACTAAATACTTTCCCTCCATTCTTTTTTTGTGTAACTACAACCTGTGAGCCAATAGCTGTTACCTCCTCTCCATGTCCTTCATCCTAAGCTTTCTTTCCATGCCTAGCCGTGAAACTACAGGAAAAGGTTAATAAACTCAGTAGGATGCAGCTACTGTCTCCTGCCAGCAGTGCAGGGGAAAGCTGAGAACAATGATGCAATATTTTATGGAATATAAAGAAAACACAGATTTCACTCATAAATACAATTCATTATTAACATTTGTCTTTTGTTTGGGTTATATGCTTGATAGGGATAGTGTAAAATCTTTACCTTAGTAAGTATTTATGTCATGACTATCCCACAGTGAAGCTGTGAGGTATGTGCAGCTCTAGTGGTCTCCTCTCTCTTCCTGCCCTGAACCAGTTGCTGAAGAGAAAAAGTACTAATAGCTAATAGTACTAATTATAATGAGAAGCCATTCTGCATCAGGTGTTGCAGGTTAAACCCTTCAGTTTCTCCTCGACAGTCTGACATTGTTAACAGTCCCTGCATTCCCCTTCACTAAGCTGGTGTTTCCCAGCGGAGTACTCTCAGAGTTATTCCAGTTTCGAATCTGCCTGAATGCCCTCTGTTTTGCTGCCCATATCCTAAACAGCCCAGACTCCTCATGGGGAATCTGTTTTCACTATGTGCACCTCCACTGCTCCTGCCTGTTGCATGCAGCGGGAGGCCAGCTTTTCGTCTCTTGGCAACACCATCTGTGACTGTGGGTTTGAAGAGGAGACTGCCCACTCTGTGCACACATTTCTGTTCCCCTGGCACTCACAACACACTGGAATGTCCTGCAGTTGGTGTGAGTTGCTTCTGTCTTCCTGGTGCACATTTCACACTTAATTTTCCCTGCGTGGGTGTGGCACTTCCCCCTTGTTGTGAGCTCTGGCGGGGGAATCTGCTGCTGCACCAGGCTCACGGTCAACCATGTGCTGCTGTGGTTGGCCTGGCTGCTTAACTCTGTACCATGGAGCTCTTCACAGCTGCTGGCTTTAATGATTATTTCCAGAACCATCTCTAGCCTGCTCTCTAACATGTCAACACACTGTCCAGGCATCACCCCTCTGGACTCAACCAGAAAGCCTTTCTGCCTGTCCCTGGTCCTATCCTGCCCCTGGCACTCTGCACCAGACCCGGACTGTAGCGGGTGCTTCTTTCTACTCGGTCCCTGGTGCACCTAGACAACCCTGACAGTATGTGCTTGGTCTGGTCTCTGATGGAGCCCCCCTGTAAAGAGCATGCGCTCTGCTCAACCTGGTACCTTGTGCGCCTCATGGCAGGACAAACTTGATGATATGCATCCTGTCCAGTCTAGCCCAAGATTCAGACTAACCAGTCCTGCCCTATCCCTGGTTCTACTCCCTGTTTCTGTCCAGATGAAGCATAATCCATTCTGGAGTATGAGCCACTTCCCCAGGTCTGTGAAGCCCTTGCTCTTCGGTCCATAACATCCTGCTGGGCAGTGCAGCATAACAATTTAAATTAACTCAATGTGTTTTGCCTCAAATTAAAAATTGAAATTCAAACGTTAAGTTGTTCTAGACCTTAGCATCTTATACTTTTCAGAATCTTCCTTTTCCATTCCCCGTTTCTTTCCATGAGTTGTAAGTGTGAATGAGCTTACAACAGAGCCTAAGGTTTAGTTATGTGTTCTGTTTTCCTAAGATAAATAAAGTACATGATTGACTGGAGGTTCAAACAACCCTCCTAAACCATGAGATGCCACACAGGAGAGAAACCCTTCTGCAATCTGAAAGTCGTTTTCCATCAGAATCCCACCAGGTTCTTAGATCTCACATGTTTTTCCCCTACAGGGGATGACAACACTCCTTCTCTTCCACTTCTCTCCTTCCCCAGTTCACCACTCACACCTATAAGCACTCAGCAGATGGCTCTGCACCACCATATTGCGTCTCATATGATTTCAACAATCAGCCTTCCAATGCTTACAAACTCACAAACACAAAAAGGTGGCTTGACTCCAACAAAAAAGAAACATGGTCAGGTAAAAATAGTCCTTATACACACTTACCTGTGTGAAAGAGAAAAATGCATAACTGTTTTTGTTTAAAGGCTACTGTAGGTTATTGCCATGTGAATATATCCTGAGGGTCTAGTAAGAGAGAAAGAAATAGAATTTTCTACTACATTTTTAATCTTATTTCCAATCTATGAGAGGCAGTTGTTTCTCTACAAGGTAAAATTATTCAATTTTCTTAAACATGTTTTTTTTGGTCTGTGGCCTTTCATTGACATTTTGTTGACAATGATTGATGTTAGTGGATAAGTGTAACTATGCATTTTTTCTGCCAATTCTTTATTTACAGTATATTTATGTAATATGCCATATAAAATTAAAATTGATGTTTTGTTACAATTACTATAATTCAATATAGAACTGAATTTAGATTTCTTATTCATGGTATAATCAGGAATCTTTTTTTATTTAGCTCATAAGAAGTATTTAAAAATTAATTAAAATTTAAAAGCTTTTACGTGTTAGACATATTATTCAAAAGCAGCTAAGTGAAATTATATGCTAAAAAAATCACTCTTAAAACAAAAACTCTTACAACACCTTTTACATTTGTAGATAAATATGTGCAATATTTGTAATATGTCAAAATAGATGTTACAGACTTGACAAAGTGTATTATATTTAAATGTATTCAGCTGAAAATCAAAGTTTTCATTCATTGTATTAAGAAATACAATTCATTATATACAGTAAAATGCAGTATTTGACTACACATTTTATCTGTATTAACATATAAAATAAACATAACTAGAAATAATATTTTTGGGATTCTGTTTATACACATACAGTTGTTTCTTTCCACTATCTGTGTTGTGTATCTTAAGGTATAGTATAAGGAGTTGTTGTATAAGCTGGTAAAAACTAAGTTTGTGAAGAGATAATGTTGGTTCTTAAACTGAAGTATATGTATTGGCACAGAGCATATCTAGAGAGCTCACACTCAACCTGTACAGAGTGGCAAAACTGTCCTAGCATGTGGCCTGTTTCAAGTAAGTCACAAGAATGCACACATTTGGATACTGGTTGCATATAAGTTAGTTAGCCAAGAAGTAGTTCATAACAAATGTTATTTTATTCTAGTTTAGTAAAACTGCTGCCCTAAATCTTATTTTATTAATTTTACCAATGCTTGAGTGTTATAAGATTTGGCTACATTTTCATCTTATAATAAAATTGGCAAACAGTTTTATACTCCAAGGTTTTAGGTTCAACAAGGAAAACAGTCAATTCAGAAGAAAGGTCTATTGTTCTTTAGTATCAAAACGCAAAAGGAAGGTAAAGGTGTATTATATGTCAATATATTTTATGTCAGGATTGTTGACATATTTCATTATCAGAATCAATTTGGCAAGCCAGCCACATGTTGGAAAAAAATCTACATTTACTTTATTTTCTATATTGAAATTTAGATTTAAAGTTTGAATAAAACTAGCTGACCATAAATAAAGGTTAAATTTAAACTTGTTTTTAATAATACTAAGTTTTTAATTATGCACTTGTTTGAATGTTTGGATCTGGTTTTGTTGCCATCATTTCTATTCAAGGCAAAAAAGGATAGTTTATTTAGCCTGTTAGTGCTGAAACTCTAGGAAGGAATGTTTGTGGTTGTTTGTCTTCAGACCAATTCCTGAGTACCAATAACTTGTTTGTAAAGTGATGATCAAAAGTGTACAGAGATACTGTAGTACTAGTCTGTTGTAAAATTTATCATAAATAATTTTAAATTCTACATTTAAACGCATATCTGTTACGTCTTGTAGTAGACCCTATGCAATGCGGTAAGAGCTGAAGAAAACAGAAGACGTGGTAAGAGAAAACACACAGGGGTTTAATAGTGCACAAAATAATAGTGACAGTCAATGAGGCAGTGAACGGGGGAGACAAAGAATGGCATCCAACTCCAAACAGGTCCAAAGGCAGGTCAGGGCACAGTACGGGAATCCAGCAGCGAGTAATCCATCCTGGGATGCGACAAGGTTAAAATCCCCGGGAATCCAAGGGTGACGGGGCGAGATCCTCCAGACCCCGGGCTCAGGAAGAGGGAGGTGTTGGGAATGAGGCCTATGCCCTCAGGAGACAGACGTAGGGTATCCTGGTGCTAGGCAGACATCCTTACCCTAATGTTGAGTCCTGAGGACTGGAGGAGGTTTTGTAATACACATAAAAATGTACACCTGGGGAGTTAACAACAATTACAGGAATAATAACGGGAGTAGTGGAGCGCCCTCTAGGGAGGAATGTTAGGCATGACTATATCCCTGCATTTTGTTGGCCTTTTGTTTTGCACCACTGTTGCAGCTTTAAGGGTTCTTTTTTTAAAAAAAATACATTTTTAGAGTGAAATCCAGTAATTGCATTTTTGTTTTGCAAAGACTACTAGCCATAGAACGGCATATCAGACACAGAGTGATTGTCCAGATGTTGCCAATTGGACATCCTCTTGATAATCCTATAATTGAGGGATATTTAGTTGGAAAGACACTAAGCTCTGTCAGTAAAGGACTCTTGTTTTCTCTGAATTTGGGGTACTTTAAATAAGAGGTCTACCGAAATACACTTCAGATAAAAGCAGAAATCTACAAAATTTCCTTCATCGCCTTTAATGACCTCTCTATTACATAAGGTCACATGATGAAACCCATTATTGGGGACAATATATTTTTTAAGAGTGGGGTATTGTTGTAACTTAAAAGCTGAGAAGAGAAGAAAAGAGACACAATGTTTTGGCTGTGGAGCCTTGAAGAAGGCATGCTTGAGCCAGGCATGTCATGTGCCAGCATTGCCAGACACTATGGAGTAAGCCGCTTCACTGTGTCCCAATTGCAGAGAAGATTTCAACAGACCAGCAAGATATGACCGTCCAGGGTCCGGTCTCCCTCAAGTGACCACACCAGAGCAGAACCGACACATCAGACTGGTCCATCTGAGAGATTGTTTCAGTACTGCTGCTGAAATTGCATGCAGATACATTGCTCACATCAGTGACAGGACAGTGAGGGACAGGCTCCACGCTGCTGACCATATAACAAGGCGACCTGTCAGAGGCCTTTTGCTCACACCTCCTAGATGTCACACCGGACTGGCTTGGTACAGTCAGAGGCTGCAATGGACTAGTCAGCAGTGGTATTAGGTCCTGTTCACGGATTAGTCACTTCAGCCTATTCCAAGCAGACGGGAGGGCCAGAATGTGGAGGAGGAGAGGAGAGGAGTATGCTGATGCCTGTGTCCAGGAAACTGACCCTGGGGTGAAACCAAAGTAATGGTGTGGGCTGGCATTCACCATACAGGCTGGACATAACTCCACTTCATCGATGGCAGGCTCAACGGGGTGTGTTATAGGGATGGGATTGTGCAGCAGATTATAATTTCCTTTGTGAGGCAACGTGACCTGACCCTACAGCAGGACGATGCTAGGCCACACACAGCTACTGTGGCCTCAACTGCACTAAGGAATGCTGGTGTGCAGGTGATGCCTTGGCCTACCTTCTCTCCTGACCTTAACCCTATAGAGCACCTTTGGGATCCCCTGGATCGCACCATCTGGTGACATGAACCTCTGCCTGCCAAATGAGTATTATTCTCATTTGTTTATTGATATTTCAGCAATGAAGGTTGAAGTTTCAGTTCAATAATGAGTGTTGCATTTATATGTATAGTATATATGTTAGGGCCTGGATTAAATTAATAGCTTAGCTGAGAAATATGTCCCTGCTTCCCCTTAAAAGACAGTCAGGAGTCCATCTCAGAAGTTTAAAAAAGTTTTTATTTCATGCGTGTGGGAGCAAAACACGCAGAGATGCTCAATGTATTTTTCTCCAGATAATTTAACTAGAACTGTCCTTGAATATTTTTCTATCTATCATGCTTCCCTGTGCTTTTGGCAGTGTTCCAAAATCACGCACATCTTTCCATCTCCCTATTTGCTGCTAATTTGTGTCTGCTAATTTGATAACTTATTTTAATACAATTGGTTACTTAGGAATGCGTGCTACGAACCTATATAATACTTTATAACTACATAGTAGCCCTTATGTCCAGGATTCTTCCAATTCAGTTCAAACCGGTTCTGAATGTCCACCTTATAAAAAGGAAAAGTGTGTACAAAGCTCACAGAGACCCTCTCAACAGCCCCCCCTTCCCACTGCAGTACACATCCAGTGGGAGTACATCTCATCTTCCAGTGGGTCCCTGGGCAAGCCCATTCCTCCCAGATAGGAGTACTTTGAAATCATTGTTAAATGATGCCACTGTATCGAGGCTTCACGGGCTGTTCAGAGGTGTCTAGTGTCATCTGGATAGTATTGTATATGTGTTTCCCTTCAGAAGCACTGAAGTCTCGAATCCATCTGAGGGAACATTGTACATAAGAACACAAAACCTGATTAGTGTAGCAATGAAAGATCACTAGAATTATCCAAGGTAGTAAATCTAACCAGGAAAGTAAGTGAAAGTAATACTGTCATTAGAAGAACCCCACCAAGGTCCCTCTTGCAATGCCTTGGCTTCTCCTCTTAATCCACTTATCTCCATCTTCAGTTTCTCAATAACAAAGAATTGTGACCATCATTCCAAAAGCTTGTTGCAAAGCCTTATGAATTGTGTCTGCTAATTGTTTGTCAAGTTCATATCCTAATTCTCCATCCCATCAAGCTGCAAGGGCTATAGGTCCACTTAAAAGTTTACCTGGAATACAGACATCTCTTATTTCTAAAACTTCACTTATTTCTAAACAAAAAGACCCATTAAAGGGCACATGACAAGTTAAATTTGTTCCATATTGATATGAATACTGTAAGGTAATAAAACACCACGGAATGGCAGATACTTGTACTGCATTTGTACTACCCAAAAGTGAAACTCGTGCAGGAAGGTTACTAATCTATCATTGCAATAACACAACAATTTAATTGGTAGAAATGCAACAAGAATCAGGAATAAACAATGAACTAGAATTTGTTTCATTCTGTTTAACAAGATAACCATCAGATGTTATTTTTAACAAATGATTAATTGTAGTATTGTCAGTTCCAAGGGATTTTATTCTAATAGCTTCTGGATGTAAATTACTTTTTAGAAAAATTGGGAAATAAAGGAGAAAACATAATACTCTTTCACTACTTTGAAGTGGGTGTGTTACCATCGGCGACGATGGTGTTCCAATCATCTGTTCCCATTCATCAATAGTAACCAATGTTCCCAGTAAATTACCTAAATCAATGTTTAAGGCATTGCCTCATTTGTTTAATGGCCCATTCACATGCTAATTCTTTTGAATATTTGACTGCTATGGTCTGCAAAAACCCTAAAGTCTGTCCAAAAGTGTCTATAAAAACTTTAAGGCTTTCTTCTATTTCCCTTCGCATACTGGATAGGGCATCTGCAGTATTCTGTAATCCTCCCATTGTGTGAGTTTTCACCCATTTAAACATATTCAGCATTAGCTCGTATATTAACTTTTTTTAATTTTTTAACAAATGTGTTTGCACTTCCAAATGAACCTCCTATATTGCCTAACAGGCTTCTTTTGTCTCAGTGATTCAATACCCTGTTATTATGTGTCTGCATGCTACAGGTTATTTTTGCCTTCACTTACATGTCCGACTTGTTAACGTCATATAACGGTTTTAAAGTAATATTGTTTTCTAGATTATCTATTATTGTTTGTTTGTATAATGGTTTCGGTTTTCCCACTTTAACTAGACCCCCCATTGTGGCTTCTCTACAGGCAGGGCATTGAGAAACCTTTTGGTCCCCACAAGTTGTAACCTAGCAGCAATCTCAGCTCTACACGCTCTACATGGTAATGCTTCAACCCATCTGGTACATAAGTCACTGATTACAAATATGTACTTATTTCCCTCACTTGGGGTTAAGGGTCCAGAAAAGTCCATTTGTAGATGTGTCCATGGTCAGATAGGTATGTGCGCATGTCCCATTTTGACTTTAATCCCTTGGCCTGCTTCATTTTGCAAACAAATCACAATCATCATCTAGGAAAGTCACTAAGATCTCGACCCATACCTGGCCACCACCATGTTTTCTCTATTTGTGCTTCCATGCCTCCTCATCCTATATGTCCAAGCCCATGGTACAGTTGTATAAGAGGTCATTGTAACCCAGTGGGCATGACCACTTGATCCTTCCGTCTCCAAATTCTTACCTTCCTTAGTGACCCATGCTCCTTTCTCCTTCAAATTTAAAACTTCAGCATCCTCCTTTTCATACCAGGAAAATAAGTCTTGGATACCAACTTCAGAGGCAGGGTCTTTAAAGACAACAATCAATTCTTGAATAGGTGTCCCCAGTGCTGCCTTTCTGGCTGCCTCATTGGCTGCAGCATTTCCTTGCTCTTCTTTAGCGTTACCTTTCTGGTGTGCTTTTACTTTAATTACAGCCCCTTCTTGTGGCAAATAAGAGGCACGAGTAAACTGCTGTATAACCTCTGAATGTTTAATTACAGTTCCATTGGTTGTCACTAAGCCACGCTTCTTCCAGGAAGAAACAGGACAAAAATCATGAGCTACTCCAAGAGCGTATCTGCTGTCTGTGTAAATGTTGACTCTCTTTCCTTCACCCTCATGGAGAGCTTTACGAAAACCACTAGTTCTGCTAACTGAGCTCCTCCTGTCCCCAGGGATCCAGACTGTACCTCTCTGCCATCTGCGTTGACTATGGTCCACCCAGTTCTTCTTTGTCCTTCATGATAAAAACTAGACCCGTCGACCCACAGCTCCAAGTCTGGCTTGATCAGTGGTTCTGTCCTCAGTGGCCCTCTGATTTCTTCTTCGATCCAGGGTGCACACTCGTGAGGGTCACCATGTTCAATGATATAACAAGCAGGATTTCGAGAGGAGTTTTTAATCAATTAAATGGACGCACCTTTCCCCATTAGGCAGGCTTCCCATTTTGCTCTTTGTGCATCAGAAATAGTTTTAATGGCTGTATTACAGAGTAATTTGAGCAAAGAATGTTCAATGTGTAATATAATCTTTTGATGGCCTACCAGTCCTTCCAGAGCAGTCATGGCCCACGCATCACAATCAGCAGCAGTCAGACATCTTACTTCTCCTCTCATGGCACTAGGCATCATGGTGGAGTCAGACCTCACTGGCTTGTATTGACCCCCTGCTCTTTGACACAGCACAGCACTATAGCTCACATCTCCCTCTGAGCACCATAGATGAAACAGTTGCTGGAGATCTGGAAGACCCGGAGCTGGTGTTGATGTTAGGGCTTGCTTCAGAGTTAAAAGTCTCCTCATTCTCTTCTGTCCAATTAATAGAAGCTGTCCCAGGTTGTCCCCCAGCAATGGTCTTGTGAAGAGGTACTGCAATTCAGAATAATCTAGAATGAAGTTTCTGCAATAGTTAAACAACCCCAGAACACTTCACATACCTGAAACTATGTTTGGACGAGGCATCTCAAGTAAAGCTTGTATCCTTTCACTGGTCATGGACCGTTGTCCACTGGAGATTTCTTGGCCTAAGGACAGCACTTTCCGGGACCCCACCTGGGCTTTAGCTGGATTAGCCTTAAAACCTTCCCTTTCCAGGAGTTCCAGGACTACTGTCAGGGCCTTGGCATGTCGTTCACATGTAGGACTGGCTAACAAAATATCATCAACATATTGCAAACATGTAGACCCTAACACACATCCCCTTCAGGCAATCTTCAAGCAACACGTGAAAAATAGTAGGTAAGTTGTGGAACCCTTGAGGCAATTGGGCCAAAGGTGCTGTTTCCCCCTTGAAGTAAAAGCAAACTTGTCCTGAGAGTTTGGATGGAGGGAAAAGACCAAAATCCATTAGAAACTGTAAAAACTGTCATTTCCTTTCCAATGCCTGTGTAGCGGCGAGGCTTATTAATAAGGCAGAATTAAGTGTTCTGAGCCTTCCCAAATGAGGCCCCATTTCTCTGTTCATCTCTGTGGTGCAGCCACAGAGAAACCATTCATGCAAGATGTTTTCTTTTGATAAGGACAGCTCCCAAAGGGGGATGCACTAAGGTAAGCCTGGCTATCATGATCAATGGTCATCCATTGGCGCCTATCTGTCTAGGGAGTGCCAGTTGGACATCTGGACTGCATTCCTAAGTGTCAGGAGTAAGTGACTCATATCTCACCTTGATCAACCAATCAGGGACTGGTAGGGCCGAGTAACCCACGTGGGACTCTGATGCCCATGGAACTTTCAGCCAATCAACGAGCTGAAGTTCCTACAGGTAAAAACAGGCAACACAGAGAGCCTGAGAGATTCAGATTCAGATTCAACAAGATTCAGTAAGATTCTAAAGGGAATTCAAAGGAGAATTCCAGGGCAGGACGGCCCAGGACCAGAAGGCTCCCAAGGGCAGGACATTCTCGCAGCGCGCCTCCTGACCATCCTGAGACTCAGCCCGGACAACCACGGAATGGCCAATGTGTCCGAGTGTCAGAACTTTCCTTTGTTCTAAGAGTCTAGAGTGGAGGTAACCAGAGAGTAACCAGCAGCAGGCCTCGTGAACAGGTCGGAACTGTGGACAGCTGAATCACTATTCAGAACTAGCTCTTCATCTGGAACGAACCGGTCCTCTTCCTGACTTGCTGGGACCCACAGTCATCTTTTCTCCTGTGCACAAACTTTGCTAGTTTCAGCCAACAGTGAGCATCAGCAGCACACCGTTGCAAGCCGCACAGCACAGCCTGGCACCGAGCCAGAGAGCGCGGATTGGACAGCAACAGCCTGCAACTGTTTCTTTGTGCCCGCAGGAGATCTGAATCCCCAAAGATTGGATGAGTATTCAACTTCAATGCATTACAGCTCGAGAATTCAATTGTTATCCAAACCAGTTGATATCAATTTAATTCCTAAGAGTTATGTACTTGTTTTGAGTATCTAATGTAGAAGTTGTAACCAAGTTCACTTTACGAAACGGTCTTAATGAATGATATACTGAACGTATGTCCTCTTGATATGTGTAACACTTTGTAACTGACCGAATATACCTTTTGTATTCTGATAACCCTCTTGATAAGATCTGTTAGGGTTATATGCATATTTTATGTATTAATAAATGTATCCTCGTGTATTAGTACCTGTGTGTGTGCGTTGTTTGAGTTATGTCGCATGGTTGGATTCTAAAGCCATCAAAAGAATCAACTTTGTGATTTACTGCTACAATTAATAATTGTCTCAGTAAATGCCCAAACCCTACAGAACTGGTGCCTTCAGAGAGCCACTATGATTACATATTTGGCGTCCCTGAGCGGTTTTTCCTACACCTGTCAGTATGGTTACTGGGTTTGCTACAAGCACATGTGCCTTGGGAGTCAATTTGTTAAAGTGAGTATAATCAATAATGAGCCACCCTGACCCATCTTCACTGGCCACAAAGGGGAATTAGTGTGTGATTGTGTGGGTTGTCGTGGCATGGGGGTAGTTGACACCACATTGGGCATGGACAGGCTCTCGATCTCCCCTGTCACGCTCCTTTATAAGCTCTATTGTGATCCTTTCTTTATCTTACACGCAGTCTCCTCCGAGAGTGGTGATCACACTGACTCCCTCATCAGGGTAACAGGATACATGACTCTACATTCCGTTACTTCTGGGCCCTTTACTTTCAGAGTCTCAAGTTCACCAAGTTCATCCTGTTGTCCTCACTGCTCCCAGACCCCAACCTCCTGCTCCATTAGGCCACTGTTTCACACACAACCAGTGACTCAGACTCCCAGGTCCGCCTTGACGTCCTCTCCTGACACCATTAGGTTGGGTTATACAAACTCCCACTACCTACATCACCAAGTCTCTTCAGCACTACGCACCGTGCCAACACCCAACACACTGTCTCTCTCTAACATACACTCTCAACCTCTCTGGTGCCTCACTTTCACACCCCTTAAATTGTGAACTCACAGCTGCCAGCACACCTCACATCGTGCCCAGCCATCACTGTATTACACCATGCAGTTGCCAGTGCACTTCACTGTGCCCAGCCACCACTGCATCTCCCAGAGGGTACAGTTAGATAGACCCCACTCGCTTCCCCGATACCAATGTATTGCCAGAGGGAGGGTCCCTCTACCACACAACCCACTCTGGTCCACACACACTAACTCACAACTCACTCATACAGCAGACACAACAGTCCTGCTCTCACATCCTAGCAGGATGCTGTCCCTTTAAATCTTTAGACGATCTCTTAAGCACCGTTTCTTCTATCACAGACTGATGTTTTCACTCTTTTCCTCACAGGCTATTCCTCTCACAATTCCCTCCGGAATTGTCGTTCTTCTCCACCCCCTCAAGGGGTTACTACAGCGGCTAATCAAGTCTTTGCTTTCTCATACTATGCATGGCGGCACACCCTTCTAACATCGCCCCGACTAGTAGCGTCTCACACCCGCTACTGTCATGATTCAGCCCGGCTCTCTCACAGCAGAGCTTCCGCATTTGTTCTCCCACTACTGCAGTGACAGCAAGGCCAAATTCCTGCTGGATCTTCCCCCGTTTAAACCACTTCTACACCTGCCATTCATTCACTTATTCACATCAGGTGTGGTTTCCATGGCAACACATCTTCCTTAATCTGGGGCTCCGCCCCCCACACCAGACGCTCCCTGCTTTGTACCACAGGGTCTAATTACTCCAACTGTCAACAAATCCCTAACAATTTCTTTCACAGCCTGCACACCTTCTGGTTCAATGGAGTACTGGCGATGTGGGGAATGACTAGGTCCTGGGACTATTACGGGTTCTGTTTGGGCTAAGCCACAATCTAGCTTGTGTTCTGCCCACACCTTAACTGCACCCACCAAACACAAGTTAGTACATCTGCAACCACTAGTGGCAATGGAACAGTACGTTTCAAGTTTAAATTTGCTCCCCATACTCCTCTTACTGTCAATTTTTCATCAGTAAAGGGAAATAAAATGTCAGTTATTGAAACTGAGGTACTGTACCTGTGTCTACCAAACAAATGCACTGTCAGCCTCCTAACTGTATACATAAACACAGGGATCCCTCCCCCAGTCCCCAGACCCTGAAGACTGGTTCTTCCTAAACCCCTGGCAAGAATTTAGCCAGCTCCTTTAGGGCTTTCGGCTCTTCTGGAGTCAGAGCATCTCTGTTGGTCCCCTGACCTTCCTTTCCTCTTTCCTCCCCCTTTTGCCCATCAATCATTTTGCTCATGTCTGGGTCTGCAACAATTATGACACTTTCATTGGGAGTGATTATGATTTAGTTTCTGGCCTCTCCTGTTGCAATCATAACACTCCACCTGTGCTTTAAAAGTGGCTATCTTTGGCCGTGTTCCCTTGTTCCTGGGAGGACCCCCAGCTGCCTGCCACAGCGCTAACAAACGATCCGCCCACTCTTGCACTTCCCTTTCTGTTGACCCCGGGGGTGCTGCCATTCCACAGCCTGCTGATCTTCCTGCGACATGCCTCTCAGCAAAGAATCTTTATATCTAGAGTCATTTGAATCGTGAATAACTGTATTCACATCTGCCCATTCCTGACACTTTTTGCTCATTCTATCAATGTATACGTTAGGGGGATCACTCAATTTCTGTTTCTCAGCTGTAACAGCTGACCACGTACACACTCCACTCCCAATAGCTGTCTGCACCTTTAAGTCCATTATAACTGGCTTCCCATGCTGCATGGGTCTATTGATCTCTATCCCAGTGATCCCAATTTATCATTTGCTATTGTAAACTCTGACATTTTACTTCCACTATTTTTTGACAATCCTCCATACTAAGATTAAAATGTCGCGCTACACTTCGCATCCAAAAATCAGTATTGGGGCAGTTCATTTTCAGGCAGATTCAATGCATCCTCTGGTTTCTTAACTCCAACAACACTAGCAATTATGTCCTTTGCTTCCTTCACTGGCCTAATTGCTTCACTTATTTTCTGTTCATAGTCCTTTTCACCAACTAAAATTCCTTCCATTTTAAATAACCAGCAGCAACACAACACAGTAGTATATTTTTCCTTACCATTTTCCCTTTTGTCCTTCCCACCATTCTATCTGCACTTTGATGGTAGTTTCAGGATGCCATCCCTTTGTTTTCATTTTTTCTCCCCCTTTTCCATCTCCTTCACCTGTGGCCATGCAATTTCTACTGATCCTAGTAATTGATTTTGCATGAAGACAACAGTTCCTGTTCAAATGCCTTTCAGACCAGACACAAACCATAAACAATTTAAAATAAAAAATAAAAACTCCTTTTAAACTTTCCTTCTTGGTCTCCTGACTTTTTTACCTTCACTTTTTTGCAATTTGTTCTCCTGGTATGGCAAAGTACTGGTTTTTTGTTATCTATCACACTTCCCTGTGCTTACAAAATCACTCACATCTTCCTATCTCCCTATTTGCTAAACTTCTTTTAATACAATTGGTTGCTTAGAAATACATGCTATGCACCTATATAATGGTATATAATCACATAGTAGCCCCTGTGTCCAGCATTCTTCCAATCCAGTTCAAACCAGTTCTGAATGTCCACTTTATAAAATATAGCACCTTCTGCAGGAAAAGTGTTCACAGAGACCCTCTCAACATTGGACTTCAGTCAACACACCACATGTTACAAAGTCTTTGTAGATGTAAAAAGTCTTCATACCTCTATCTGTTATGATGGGTAAAGTTGTTTTGAATTGAATTACCTATAGTGCAGAAGAGAACTATAACCACACAGTTAAGGGCTGTTTTCCTTTGTGTAATTTCCAGTTAGTACTGTATACAGGTCCTTCAAAATGCAGAATTGCTGTAATATTGAGTACAGCATTTGTAAACTCATATCCTAGTAAATTGTTGCAGGCTTTTATAGCATCGGTCTTGTACTCCTCACATATTGCCTGTCACAAATGTTGAGGTATGGTGACAGATTTTCTGCCACTTACTGTTTGTTAGACGGTCTGACCCAACTATTAATCATTGATCTATGTCTCATTTTTCTCCTCCTGCAGAGCTCTTTTTCCTCCTTTAGATGCAACTGAAATGTATTGTCTAAATATCAACAGAAAAAGTGTTCCATCATTACATGTTGAAATAAGCAACACCACATTCTCCCAGTAAGTTGGATCAGTATATCAATATTTTTTCTTAACTGACACATTTTAGTCCATAACGTGGTTTTACTGTATTGGTTGTTTAAATTGCTGTTATTTTCTTTGTATGATTTTATTCAATAACACCACCATCGTATGTTAAGAACTCAGTATTGACCTAAAGCCATTGATTTTACATATGCCCAGAAACCAAATATGCTTGTGAAATTTAATTTCAGGTAGTTTTGAATAAATTGTTCTGTATTTATTGATGAGCTTTATCTCTGCTTACAGATAAAAGGTGTCAGGCAGCACGCTGCAGCAAATGCCACAGCATAATAAAATACTTCACTTTCTCATATGGACTGGAGTCCAAGAACGGGAAGGCAGACACCCTGTCAAGAATCTATGAGAACCTTGAGAGCTCTGGACCAGGCTCCTTCAGAACCAACCACTATCATCCCACAACATTGGATACTGGGGGCTACACTGCTAGAGGTGGAAAGAACAGTATCAGTGGCTTTAGCTTCCGATCTGGCACCTTCAAATTTCCCATCGCAGCAAAAGAATGTGCCCTCCAAACCAGACAGGTGGTTCTGCAAAGTGGGCACTGTTCTCAACTGGCAGGACATCCCTGACACCACCAAACCTTGGAACTGATCCATCATTACTTTTGGTGGCCATCCATGAAGGTGGAGGTGGAAGCTTTTGTGGCAGTGTGCTTCATTTGTAACCAGGCCAAGGACTCCTGCCCAGCCCCAGCAGACCTAATCCTCTTCCTTTCCAGGTCCATGACAGCATCTCTCTGTGGATTTTATCACAGGCTTGCCCTGCTCACAAGGCCATTCTGAAAACATGACCATAGCAGATCAGTTATCAAAGGCTGCATGCTCCACAACACTCTCACAGCTGCTGTTTGCCCCTCAAATACCAGAGATATTCACTAAAGAAGTGTTTTGATTACATGGCTTCCCAACCTCCATTGTGTCAGATAGAGACCCCATTTTGTCTCCAGATTCTGCCAGGCTTTCTGATGGAAACTCAAGATCCGGATTGACCTATCTTCTGGATACCATCCTGAAACCAATGGCCAGACAAAGCATCGGGTCAATCAGGACATGGAGACGAAGCTGAGATGCCATATTTCCGCATTTCAGGATAATTGGCCCCGTCATCTTCCTTGGGCTGAACTGTTATGGAACATCTTAGTCAATTCATCAACAGGTATGTCGAATTTTAATTACCCATATGGGTTCCAACCCCCTCTTCTCAGGCTTTCCCCTGGCCCGATGGATGTCCCAGCTCCTGAAAAGAACCACACAAGATCTGGAGAGGATCTGGCGGGTGATACAGACCAACTTCCACAAAATCACACAACACCAGGAGAGGAAAACTGCCATCGCAGGGTTGCTCTTCCCCTGAGGCCAGGCAATGGGTGTGGTTATAGAGTATAAACCTTGAATGGACATGGGTACTGGCATTGGACCTTTATTGCTCCCAGGATGACTCATGCCTTCCCCTTGCGACACCCCCAGAAAGCCATGTCCAGTGCATGTTAATGGGGGAGGGGCACAGTCATGCCCAGACAGGGGAGTATCTTCCCCGAACTAATACATTACTCATGGGGATTCAATGATCTTGGGGTAATATTAAACTTCGTCTTCTTGCCATCGATGACTCAGGTGCTGCCGGAAACTTCATTCCCTCTAGTGCACTCATGGAATATTCCCTTGGACCCTGTTGATCCTCTTCTCCATGTTCAAGCTGTAGATAAGTCCACTGTAGTCTCAGGCTTTCTTAACTGGAGCACTGTTCTCCTCACCCTTCAAGTTGGTGCTACCCATACAGAGAACATACATTTACCTCTGTTGGTTATCCCTTCTCATCCACTTTTACTAGGTTTTCCATGGCTGTGTGAACATAACCCACACATTTTTTTAACACAGGGAGAGCTATTCACTTGGGGATCCCAGTGTCATGCTCTAGATGTTACCTCCAATTAAAACTTGCCCAAACAAAAGGGGTGCGTCAATTGTTTTATCAATACTAGGGTTCATTGCTACATTAAAATCTCTTTGTAGGATAATCCCAGTTTGACCTTGTAACCCACATAGGGTCAATTTCTTGACTAACTGAGCTGAGGACCAGACTTACGATGGTGTCTTCTGATAATACTATAGTGGAGTATTTTCACTGCCCTTTGCCACTCAGGGTTAGATGAAAGTTAATTTACCCCAAAGCTTCAGTCTAACTGAGACAGGTCTTGTCCATCTGCCCACCAAGAAGAGGGATGATGGATTTAAATCCAGTTCTGGACAGCAGGATTCCAAATAAAACCTACACTAATCAGAACACTCCATTTATGTCTTTAGTAATGCAGGACCTTTGTAGGATATTGAATCTGACGGATGTCTGGACATTGTTTTACCATTCTGAAACCAACAGTCTGGTCAAATGTTTCAATTGGCCTCTGAAAAATATGATTTGTAAGTCTGTAAGCACTGACAGCTGGAGCTAGGGCACATTAATTTCATCCCTTGCACTAGCTTCTGCTGGGTTTTCTCTTTATGAATTATTGTATGGGATATTTCTTTTGTTCGATTTGTTAAAGGAGAACTGGGAGCATAAACAGTTCTCCCAGTCTGAAGTACAGCACATCCTAGTCCTAAGGAGATACCTGAGCATAAAGGGACATATAACTCACAACAATATCCTTAAGCCCCAAGACTGATAGGCTTCAGCTCCAAACATTTGCAATAGGTAAAGAGTTGTTGGTGTTATATCCACAATCTTCCTCCCAGGTGTTAGCGAGGGTACAAGGAGGTCACACGATGTTTGGGGAATATGAAATATTATAGAATATATGGTGTGTCTTCTTTACTGGCACCAGGAAAACAGTTTTACCACATAAGGTTTTTGAAGGTTAGGTGAGAAGAGGAGAATGGGGTTGTAGCGGCAAGGCTTATTAAAAATACAGGAATTAAGTTTGCTGCTCTCTTGTCAGTCTATCTGTCTCTCATTTCAGTGGTGCTGGATACAGAGAGGCCATTCTATTTGGTTCACATTTAAGGTGTTTTTCTATCTGATATAGCTTCCTGATAAGGGACAACTCCCAAGGCTGAGACACATCAGCCACCCTAATAAATTATAATCTCTGGCGCCTAACTGTCTGGGAGATTCCAAGGGAGAGTCTCATCCCAAGTTGTTTACAACCCTAATGTCAGAGAGCATGGTTACTCATTCTCCACCTAGGTCAGCCAATCAGGAACTGGTAGGGCAGGATAACCCCACGTGGGTCTCGGATGCCCATGAAACTTTCAACAAATGAACGACCTTAGTTCCACCAGGTTAAACAGGCAGCACCCCAAACAGGGCTCCTCTGTGCTCCTCCTGAACATTCTCAGACTCAACTTGGACAATCACGTAACAGCCAGTGTGTCCGAGTGTCAGGACTTTACTTTGTTCTAAGAGTCAAGAATGAACAAGCCTCGTAAATTCATCGCAAATGCTCACCTGATCAACAAGTGAACTACAGTCGGAACTGTGGACAGCTGAATCTCAGGGTCCAGGGCTAGCGCTACATCAGGAATGAACCGATCTTCTTCCTGTCTAAAGAGTGTGACCTGCTTGTACCCGCAGTCTTTTACAGCATGTTAATCATCAGTCATTAAAATACTTTAATTATACAGAAATATTTTATGCATGAAAGCCTTAACCGAAGATATTACTAATAGTATTAATAATGAATGACTTTGGACAAGCTGTAAACTCAAAGTATTACGCTGGACCACATTCTTTCTAACTGTCATTTTAAACGAAAATACTTTTATTTTTTTTATTTGACAAACACCACAGCATTTCGTTGATCTTACTAACGAGGACAGGACATTAGCCAGCCAATACGATAAAGGAATGACTTTTTTTGCTAATTTCTTTAGCACATTTGTACAAACACTTGGAATCTGTCCAATCCCTACTTTGTCAGGCATTTTCTTTTACTGTAACAGACATAAAAACTCCTTTGCTTTTAACAGAGCGTTTCATAATTTCTAACTACGAAAATTATTTAAACAGGGACAGTTATCATTCAACCAGAGCTCAAAATATCACAAGGATCCTCAAGAGCACAACAAAGACTGTATTAAAAGATACTTGTATCAGATAAATGAGAATCCAAGCTTTTTTATCTGCGCTTTCTTTTCCGTATACCAGATATTATGGTACCACGTCAGAAGGGTGTCAGCCAGTCAGATTCCAGGAATCAGTACATTAAAGAAAAAATAAACACCAGTATTCCATTTCTCCCTAAACATTTTAAGCATCAAAGTCTTTAACTAACATGTGAAATAGCGTGTAAAAAAGTGGTAGTTTTAAGCTTTTCTGCTAATATAAAATGGAATCGTGTATCTAAAGAAATTAATAATGATATAATTTTATTCGTGTACTGCAGCAGGGCTGTGTGGGGCTGTTTCACCTCTCCTTATGTGACTTCCCCAGTACCCTGCTGGTCTATGTGCAGGACTAGTAACTAACTGGTTGTATGTTCAAATCCAGCTGGCGCTGTGACTTTTCTTTTAACAAACATTTCTTTGAAAAAATAGAATAGCAATATTATGGACAATTAATTGACTTTTTATATTTCTAAATATCACAACATGATCAAATCTAAGTCATTTTTAATAACAATGAATAGTCACCTTCTTTCCTTCTGACAACTGTCCCTGCTTCTGCTTCCTAATTCTATCGTGTGTGTGTGTTTGTGGGGTGGGGGATCCCTTTAGATCTCCATTCAGATTTAAAAGATTATTAATCATATCTCGGTGCTGTATCTTCCCAGTGTAGCTGATCTTTTGCTGCCTGGGTAAACTATCGCAAAGCTTTAGAGAACTTAATATTTCTATTATCAACAAATTGTAAATACGACGTTTACAATGGCATTATTAATTTTTCACTTGGGTGTATGGAGGATTGTCAACTGTCACTGAGAGTAGACCCCCCCTCTTAGGCTGCGCAAACGATCTTTAAAATTTTTATAGAGAAATGGAAGCTGTACAGTATGCGTTACAATATAAAAATTTATATTGATTTAAATCGTGTTTTGATTTAATTCGCAAACGCATGTTTAATTATATGTGTTTTTTGATTCACAATCAGACAAATGCAATATAAATTGATATCTTTGTCTTCTAAGTATCTTAATAAACTTTCAGCATAGCTTTCTTCCCATTTAGATTAATTTTTCTTGAGATTTTGGGATCAAACGTGGAAAGATTAGATTGTAATCGTTATTACAGTATTTTACAGTCCAGTATTCTACCCTCTTCATAAATAGTTTATACATTTATGGTTTAACGTGCTTATTTTGACATTATAAAGCTTATATACTGTACTTCACAAAAAGTTACTTTGATGTTTTTTTCCTTTTCTAAGAATACATACAGTAGTGAGAACACCACTTGCTGTTATTGTAAAAAAAGCGATTTAATACCTATTAATACCTATTGATAGTAATATTAATATGGAATTGTGTAACTTAGCAGCTAAAATATCACAAGTGGTTGTTTTGGAAACATTTTGACATTCATTTTTTTTACAATTATTCTCCTGTATAATTGTAATAGGCAATGGGCAATGTACCGCGCTGCACCCAGGCGAATAAATAAAAATAATCCACTATTTTAGCTTATTGTGAACACAATGTGTCTCTTTCAGGTTTACATCTGAATTGAGAAAATCTATATTTTGTCTTAATCCATATTTCAGCAGCCAGTAATCAGACAACAAATTAACTTTAAATTTAAAACTTTAGTACTGCACAGTCCAAAGATTTACTCTGGGAGATTATTTCTGGTAAAATGTGCTCCAGTGTGAGTGTGTGTATCTGGATGAATTATTATAAGTGATGGTTTTGTGATTAAGGATTTCTTCACAGAATTACTTTAGTTAAACAAAAGAAGGAAGAAGGACTATTTTTACAATTGCAAGTAATCGGAGAACAGCTTATCAATGTGCCGCATGTGTAGAAACAGTTTGTTATTATAGCGTTTTGAGAAGACAATGTGCCTCTTTCACTGGTTTACATTAAGAACATCTATATTTAGTGAGATTAGATCAATTTAAATCTAGAATGAAAGAAATATATCTCCACTAAGATATTTTTTAATAATCATCTTTTATACATTCATAATGTATTTCTGGGTTAAGGCAATTATTTTTTTAATGGATGAGAAAAAAAATCTAAAAACCTCAAACCTAAAAAAAAAGTTAATTTAATAGTAAATGACTGCAATCTGTCATTTGTGAAATGCCATCTGGGTATTCTCTAAAACAGCATAGAATGCATGTTTACACAGGAATACTGTGAATACTAATCAGGAAACTATATTTTCATGATTATTTTATAAGTACATAGTACTTAGGTTTATAGGTTTAATTTAGCCATTATTTATAATTTGACAGTACTTCAGAATATTTATTTTTAAAAACATCAGCTCATATTTTATGGATTTGGCTTCACTTTGTTAATATTTACACATCTTGATTATCATTCAGACATTAACAATACATATGTAATGTAAAAAAAACTTTTAAAAATCTATGTCATCAACAAGTAATTTAACTTTAAATTTTGATTAAGAAAATATTACACACATACTGTATATATATATAAATGTAATATATACATATTTATACATATGATCACACTGCTGTAATGTTGCCATAGCCAAAATGTAATGTAGTGTGCTCTCTGAAGGCACCAGTTCTGTAGGGTTTGGGCATTTACTGAGACAATTAATAATTGTAGCAGTAAAACACAAAATTGATTATTTTGATGGCTTTAGAATCTAACCATGCGACATAACTCAAACAACGCACACACACAGGTACTAATACACGAGGATACATTTATTAATACATAAAATATGCATCTAAACCTAACAGATCTTATCGAGAGGGTTATCAGAATACAAAAGATATATATATATATTCAGTCAGTTACAAAGAGTTACATATATCAAGAGGACATATGTTCAGTATATCATTCATTTAGACCGTTTCATAAATGAACTTGGTTATAACTTCTACATTCGATACTCAAAACAAGTACATAACTCTTAGGAATTAAATTGATATCAACTGGTTGGGATAACAATTGAATTATTGAGCTGTAATGCATTGAAGTTGAATACTCATCCAATCTCTGGGGATTCAGATCTCCTGCGGGCACAAAGAAACAGTTGCAGGATGTTGCTGTCCAATCCGCGCTCTTTGGTTCGGTGCCAGGATGTGCTGTGCGGCTTGCGACGGTGCGCTGCTGATGCTCACTGACCGGCTAGTTAGTGTTGGCTTTAACTAGCACAGTTTGTGCACAGGAGAAAAGATGACTGTGGGTCCCAGCAAGTCAGGAAGAGGACCGGTTCATTCCTGATGAAGAGCTAGCTCTGAATAGTGATTCAGCTGTCCACAGTTCTGACCTGTTCACGAGGCCTGCTGCTGGTGCTAACCTCAGGTGGATCCTCTGGTTACTCTCTGGCAACCTCCGCTCTAGACTCTTAGAACAAAGGAAAGTTCTGGCACTCGGACACACTGGCCGTTCTGTGGTTGTCCGGGCTGAGTCTCAGGATGGTCAGGAGGCGTGCTGCGAGAATGTCCTGCCCTTGGGAGCCTTCTGCTCCTGGGCCGTCCTGCCCTGGAATTCTCCTTTGAATTCCCTTTAGAAAAGTCCACAGAGTTCTCCTGAATCCTCCCTTCTGAATCTTACTGAATCTTACTGAATCTCACAGGCTCTCTGTGTTGCCTGTTTTTACCTGGAGGAACTTCAGCTCATTGATTGGCTGAAAGTTCCATGGGCATCAGAGTCCCACGTGGGTTACTCTGCCCTACCAGTCCCTGATTGGTTGATCAAGGTGAGATATGAGTCACTTACTCCTGACACTTAGTAATGCAGTCCAGATGTCCATCTGGCACTCCCTAGACAGATAGGTGCCAATGGATGACAATTGATCATGATAGCCAGGCTTAGCTAAGTGCATCCCCCTTTGGGAGCTGTCCTTTATCAAAGGAACCTAAAATCAGCCTGCATGAATAGTTTCTCTGTGGCTGCACCACAGAGATGAACAGAAAGATGAGGCCTAATTTGGGAAAGCTCAGAAACACTTAATTCTTTCTTATTAATAAGCCTCGCCACTACACCAGATTCCTTTGCTGTTATTGGTGCTTAATTTATTTTTTATTTTTTTTTCTATATTCTGCTTTGGCCCTCTTTACTATATTTTCATATTTATAGGCTTTAAAATCTCCTTTTTTGAAAGCCCTGTTTTTCTTTTTCCATTTTAATTTCAATTTTTTTTATTTCATTTTAATTCTTATAGTTGGCTTACATACTTGAAATCACTGTCTGTATCTTGGAACAAGAAATACTGCATTATGATCTGACTGGCCTAGAGGGGAGTGGAGTAGCGCCTGGTATGCCTCAGAGATAACAATGGTCTATTATCTTATTTTCCTAGTTGCAACTTCTATTGGTTGTGTAGTTTATACTGTATATAGTTAAGACCTTTCTCACGTTGAAATGTTTAAAATCCCTTAAAATAATGACAAGGGAAAATGGATATGAATTTTTAAGTAGTTAGTTTTGCCACTCACTGTTAGATAGCAGAATCTGATTTTACATCTTGTGGAATATGAACAGCTGCAAGTACAACTGAGGCAGATAAAAGGACCTGCAATTTATGATAAAGAGTTTCTAACTCTGGAGAGCATTATCTCAGGATCTGAGCACCATTGTTGACTCATAAGAAAACCAACATTTTCCCTCTATAAGCTAAAGTGAATGATGAACTGTATACTGTAGTCTTCCCAAAGTAAGGAGAAACCCAGAGGCACCTATCAACTAGCCGAGTTTCAGTTAAACAGACCACAGAGCTGTTAGTGTAGTATTATCTTCATTGAATGATAGTGTTGTAGTACTTTCAGTTTCAGAAACAGTAGATGTACCGTGATGCGCGATGATGCAAAATACCGTGGTACATGTTTGGTTGACAGACAGGGGCACTCGTGGTCCGTTGGTCGGTCGTGAAAGATTTAAATGTCTTTACTGTGCCCATTTTAGTATTGAATATTTATATTGAATTTTACCACTGAAGGGAAATCTTAGTAGCTGAGTATAAAAAGAATAGGAGCATACTGTAACGCGTGTGAAGGCCATAAATGATATTAATTTTGGAACATAAACATACAGTATATGGCTGGTCTCGGTACTTTAAAGAAAAAATACACACCAGTATTCCATTTCTCCCTAAACATTTTAAGCATCGAAGTCTTTAACTAACGTGAGACCAGAGTCAACAACAATTTTAGAATTTGATTAAAAGGGAAAATAATATGGAATCGTGTATCTAAATAAATTAATAATGATATAATTATATTCATGTACCAAAACACAAGACTTGTACATGCTGTACGATGTCTATTGATAATGTTTCTGTAGGGCTTTTTCAGCACTCCTCACGTGAGCTTGCCAGTGGCACTGTGGGTTAGTTTCCCGACTCACCCACCACATGTTGGGTGTTTGAATCCAAATTGTAATACTTTTACAAATTCGATCATGTTGTGATATTTAGCAATATAAAAGTCAATTAATTGTAATTGTAATTATAAAAGCAATTAATATTGCTATTCTATTTTTTCAAAGAAATGTTTGTTAAAAGAAAAGTCACGGCGCCAGTTGGATTTGAACACACATTCTGTAGGTTTAGGAATCAGACATAGACCAGTGGGCTACAAGAAAAGTTGCATGAAGAGAGAGGTGAAACAGCCCTACACAGCTTTGTTGCAGTACACAAATATAATCATATCGTTATTAATTTCTTTAGATACGCGATTCCATATTATATTAGCAAAAAAGCTTAAAACTACCACTATTTTACATGCTATTTCACATGTTAGTTAAAGACTTCGATGCTTAAAATGTTTAGGGAGAAATTAAATACTGGTGTGTATTTTTTCTTTAAAGTACCGATTCCTGGAATCTGACTGGCTGACACCCTTCTGAAGTGGTTCCATAATATCTGGTATACGGAAAAGAAAGCGTTGATAAAAAACCTGGATTCTCATGTATCTGATACAAGTATCTTTTAATACAGTCTTTGATTTGCTCTTGAGGATTCTTGTGATATTTTGAGCTCTGGTTGAATGATAAGTGTCGCTGTTTAAATCATTTTCGTAGTTAGAAATTATTAAATGCTCTGTTAAAAGCAAGGGAGTTTTTATGTCCATTGCAGTTAAAGAAAATGCCTGACAAAGTAGGGCTTGGACAGATTCCAAGAGCTTGTACAAATGTGCTTAAGAAATTAGCAAAAAAAGTAATTCCTTTATCTTATTGGCTAATGTCCTGTCCTCGTTAGTTAGATCAACGAACTGCTGTGGTGTTTGTCAAAGAAAAAACTAAAAGTATTTTCGTTTAAAATGACGGTTAGAAAGAATGTGGACTAGTTTACAGCTTGTCCAAAGTCATTCATTATAAATACCATTAGTAATATCTGCATCTGTAGTACCTCATGATACCATATGTTACCGCAAGTAAAATAATAGTATCTGGAATTTCCACAAGATGGAGCTAATAAAGATATTACTAATAGTATTTATAATCAATAACCTTGGACAAGCTGTAAACTCAAAGTATTGCCCTGGTCCACAATCTTTTTTTCATTGACCGTCTTTACAAAAGTAAAACCACAGCATTTCGTTGATCCAATCAAGCATTTCTTTCCAATCATGCAAAGTACAGTAATTTTTGATAATCTCCGATTCATTATGCCTTTCACATGCTCATAAAAGATATTGATTTAGGAACATAAACATATTACTGTATGCAAAACTGTACTGTATACAATATGTATACATATATTTAATGTCTTTAATGTGCCCGTTTAAGCATTGAATATTTATATGGAATTTTACCACTGAAAGGAAATCTTAGTAGCTGAGCATAAAAAGAATAGGAGCATAATGCGTGTGAAGACCATAAACTATATTAATTTTGGAACATAAACATACAGTATTACAGTATGTAAACTGTATATGGCTGGTCTCGGTACTTTAGAGAAAACATACACACCAGTATTCCATTTCTCCCTAAACATTGTAAGCATCGAAGTCTTTAACTAACGTGAAATAAGGTGTGTATAAAAAGTGGTAGTTTTAAGCTTTTCTGCGAATACGCTCAATACCAGAGCAATCAAGCATACTTTTAGAATTTGATTAATAGGAAATATAATATGGAATCGTGTATCTAAAGAAATTAATAACGATATAATTATATTCATGTACTACAACACAATAGTACACGCTGTCCAATGTCTGTTGATACTGTTTGTGTGGGGCTTTTTCATGACACATCATGTGACTTTGTAAGTGGCGCTGTGGTCTAGGTGCTGCACTTGTAAATAACAAGTTGGCTGTTCAAATCCAGCCTGTGTCGTGACCTCTCCTTTAACAAACATTTCTTTGAAAAATTGAAATAGCAATATTATGGATAACTAATTGACTTTTTATATTTCTAAATAACACAACATGTTCAAATCTAAGTTATTTTTTAATAACAATAAATAGTCACCTTCTTTCCTTCTGACAACGGTTCCTGCTTCTGCTTCTTGCTTCTACCATGTGGGAATCCCTTTAGATCTTCCTTCAGATTTAAAAGGTAATTAATAATATCTTTAGTGTCGCATCTTCCCAGTTTAGCTGATCTTTTGCTGCCTATGCATGCTTACACAGCTCCCTGGGTAAATTATCACAAAGCTTTAGAGAACTTAACATTTTTATTATCAACAAATTGTAAATACAATGTTTACATTGGCGTTATTACATTTTCACTTGAGTGTATGGAGGATTGTCAGCTGTCACTGAGAGCAGACCCACCCCTCTTAGGCTGCGCAAACGATTTTTTACATTTTTATTAAGAAATGGAGGCTGTATGTTTTACAATATAAACATTTACTGTCAAATTTAAATCAACAATTGATTTAAAGACGATCTGTCAAAGTGTAATGAAATACAATATTGTTGTTGTTGTTGTTTTTATCCTGTAAAGCATTTTGAGAAGCCACCTTTAAAGGCACTATATAAAGGCGCTGATTCTTATGGAATGTGTTTTCTTTCGCCTTTTTTTCAGCATGAAATAAACCTATTATTCATGCACAAACAGTAGCATGTTACATTGTTAATTTGGGTCTCTCCTCTTGACATAAAGCTCTAAATTTTGAGTGCGGTTTTTGACTTTTTTTAAATTACAACCTATAAATAAAGCTGATACTTTTTAGACTTTTAATTATTTTAAACTGTATTACAGCAGCACAATGCACAATGCAACATAAATCGCTACCTTTGTCTTCTGTGTTATAATGTTCACCTCTCTGTCCAGCAAATTAATTTATAGTTAGAATGAGTTTCAATCATGCTTGGGTACTCGTGTGATCTGACTGACTCAGTTTTGGAATACAACTGCCGCGTGGTGCACTGCGACATCCAGGCACACAGGAGATTATGAAAAAAAGAATTTCAGCTAGGATCACGAAACCACTTTTCTTCAACTTGACTTGGGCTAAAAATCCATCCCTGAAAATAAAAATTAACTACTATTAAAATTAATAATAATAATAATTAAATTTATTGTATATAGAGCCTTTAAAGGTGGCTCCTCGAAGCACTTTACAGGATAAAAACAATAACAACAATTTTTTTTTTAAAATGAGAAATAAAAAATGAGATATAATGATATGTTCCGGCTTAGACATTGCACGACTTCAAAACCTATAAAAACAGATTTTGAGAGTTAATAACCACTTTTTATGGTGAAAAACGGGTGACCTTTTGCTTCACTGTTTTAAACGAATAAGAAATTAGATTGCTCATAAATCTAATCACTTATTCTACATAAACACAGCGTAATTGCTCTCTGAAAATGCTCTTTTTCTTGTTCGTTTTGGAGACCTTGATCGAAACTGATTTGAGATGTCAGAACAGATTTATTTTCTGTGTATTTCTGTGTGCGCATTTCCTACATTGCTTTGTTTGTCGAGATTTGAACTTTATATTGTCTTTAAATCAATTGTTGTCAGAATATCCCCACCTCCAAACAAGAAAAATATTGCTCTCTCCCTCTCGCTAACCCTCTCTCAATTTCAATCCAATTCAAGGTGCTTTATTAGCATGACCGATGGGTACAATCAATGTTGCCAAAGCAAATAAAATAATGAGATTCACATGAAACAAAACAAAAAAATAAAAGTAATATAAAATCTACAGACATACTGTATTACAGACATTTACAACAAAGACATATTATAAAATATTGACATATACTGTAGACAGAAGACATTCACAACATAAACATATCTTAAAACATTTATATATATTGTTAAATTATTACTTTAAATATATACTTTAAGTTACTGAAACAGCCAGTTAATAAAATCATTGCAATTTTGTTCTCGTTTGGAGGTGGGGATATTCTGACAACAATTGATTCAAAGACAATCTGTCAAAGTGCAATGAAATACAATATTACGCTGGGTAAACTTTCCAAGGTCAAATTCTTCAGCGACAGGGGTACCTTTAAAGCGCAGACAACGGCACTGAAAAATTTTGGCGCGCTCTCTCTTTAAAGTCCTGGCCAAATACGAAGACAGTACGTACAGTTATAATTCAAACTGAATCCCAGCTACCATGGTGGTGCTTGTGGTCATTGCGTTTAACCAATGAAACAGGGTGAAAAATCATTCATATGACTTTGGGGCTGAGTTTAGAAAGCTTAACCTATCAGCAACAAAGTGAAATGTACAGGATAGGCTACCTCAAACTGTCAGTTACACGACTGTGTATGTCGCTTAAGCCACTCCTATTTGGCATTTTAGTTATGGAGGTGGAAAGACACCCCCCCACTCCTCTGGGTGCCTGACTTGTCTCCATCTTTAACCATTCCGTGTTTGAGTCGCAGTAGGTAGAGACATGTACGAAAAAAAGTTAATTCCAGCTACAATACATTTATAATACATATATACATATATATATTTTTGTGTGTAAGAGGGAGCAAAACATCAGTATTTACTGCTAGTAATTAGTGTACGATTTATAGTTGAATTCCTGAGCCTAAATATAAAGTTAAAATCTCGACAAAGAAAGCAATGTAGGAAATGCGCACACAGAAATACACAGAAAATAAATCCATTCTCATCTCAAATCAGTTTCGATCAAGGTCTCCATAACTAACAAGAAAAAGAGCATTTTCAGAGAGCAATTACGCTGTGTTTATGTAGAATAAGTGATTAGATTTATGAGCAATTTAAGTTCTTATTCGTTTAGAACAGTGAAACAGCTGCAAAAGATCACCTGTTTTTTGCGCATAAAGAGTAATTATTAACTCTCATAATCTGTTTTTATAAGTTTTGATCACCTGTTTTTTGCGCATAAAGAGTAATTATTAACTCTCATAATCTGTTTTTATAAGTTTTGAAGTCGTGCAATGTCTAAGCCGGAACATATCATTTTATCTCATTTTTTATTTCATTAAAAAAAAATCGTTTGCCCAGCCTAACAGTATTGTTGTTATTGTTTTTATATGTTACATGTTTATATGTTTTTTATCCTGTAAAGTGCTTTGAGGAGCCACCTTTAAAGGCGCTATATACAATAAAGTTCATTATTACGCAGAAGACAAAGGTAGCGATTTACGTTGCATTGTGCATTGTGCTGCTGTAATACAGCTTAAAATAATTAAAAGTCTAAACAGTATCAGCTTTATTTATGGGTTGTAATTAAAAAAGTCAAAAACTGCACTCAAAATGCAATTAAGAGGTTTCTGGAAAGAGGAGACACCCAAATTAATAATGTAACATGCTACTGTTTGTGCATGAACATAGTTATACTGTTATTTCTTTAGATACGCAATTCCATGTTTTGTTTTTTTAATCCCTTGTGGGACCGGGCGTCCATAAGAATCAAGTAATAGGTTTCATTGCATTTTGACAGATCGTCTTTAAATCAATTGTTAATTTAAAGTTTGACATTAAATGTTTATATTGTAACGCATACTGTACAGCATTCATTTCTCTATAAAAATCTAAAAGATTGTTTGCGTAGCATAAGACGGGGGGTCTGCTCTCCGTGACAGCTGACAATCCTCCATACACTCAAGTGAAAAATTAAAAACGCCAATGTAAACTTCATATTTACAATTTGTTGAGAATAGAAATGTTAAGTTCTATAAAGTTCTGTGATAGTTTACCCAGGCAGCAAAAGATCAGCTACACTGGGAAGATGCGACACCAAAAGATATTATTAATAACCTTTTAAATCTGAAGGGAGATCTAAAGGGATCCCCCCCCACACACACACACGATAGAAGCAGGAAGCAGAAGCAGGGTCAGTTGTCAGAAGGAAAGAAGGTGACTATTCATTATTATTAAAAAATGACTTAGATTTGAACATGCTGTGATATTTATAAATATAAAAGTCAACTAATTGTCCACAATTTTGCTATTCTATTTTTTCAAAGAAATGTTTGTTAAAAGGCAAGTCATGGTGCCGGCTGGATTTGAACACCCAACCTATTGTGTAGGGATCCGGCACCTAGACCACCAGGCTACTCACACAGTCACATGAGGAGAGGTGAAACAGCCCTACACATACAGTATCAACATACATTGTACAGCATATACTATTCTTGTGTTGCAGTACATGAATATAATTATATCGTTATTAAATTCTTTAGATACGCGATTCCATATTATATTAATCAAATGCTAAAAGTATGCTTGTTGAGTCCGGTATCGAGCGTATTCGCAGAAAAGTTTAAAACTACCACTTTTTATTCACGTTATTTCACGTTAGTTAAAGACTTCGATGCTTAAAATGTTTAGGGATAAATGGAATAATGGTGTGTATTTACCGAGACAAGCCATATACTGTAATACTGTATGTTTGTGTTCCAAAATTAATATCGTTTATGGCCTTCACACCCATTATGCTCCTATTCTTTTTATGCTCAGCTACTAAGATTTCCCTTCAGTGGTAAAATTCCATATAAATATTCAATACTAAAACGGGCACAGTAAAGACATTTAAATCTTTCTATGACCGACCAACGCACCACGAGTGCCCCTGTCGGTCAACGAATCACATACCGCGGTATTGTGCGAGGACGTAGCCAATTACCCGTGGTACGTGTCTGTGCCGCGCACTTTGAATGGCTGCATCTGTAGCTATGGCCTTTGATGACATGACAGAGGAGTACAGTATTAATAACAAGATTGACTACATCATAACAGATAATGCAGCAAATATGAAGTGTGCTTTTAAAGTGAATTTAAGATAAAATCACTTTATTAGCCATATACATTCTTGCATTAGGAATTAGTCTTTTTCATATACCCTAGCTTGCTCTCCATGCAACACACAGACAGGGAGAGAAGCTTGGGGTCAGAGCACAGGGTCTGCCATTATACAGTGCCCCTGGAGCAGTTGGGGTTAAGGGCCTTGCTCAGGGGCCCAACAGAGCAGGATTTCCCTGCCAGCCATGGGATTTGAGCCAGCAACCTTCTAGCCACAGGTACAGATCCTTACCCACAGAGCCACCATTCTGCCCCTACTGCAGATAACAAGGAATAAGAGAAAGCCTGGATGATGAGGATTTGTGGAAGGATTTAGGGGACAACCTAAAGACTGTTGTAGATATAGCTAGGTCAAGAAAGTGATTATCATGCTTTGCCCACTCTCTTCAGCTGGTTACTGGTGATGGACTGAAAGAAGCCAAATTCATATCCCTAGCCATAGCAAAAGCATCAAAACTCACATCCCTACTGCACAGTAGCACTACTTTCAAGGATTGCTTCAAAGCAGCTTTTGGCAGTGAAAAGTCAATACCAGCTGCAAATGCAACCCGCTGGAATTCAACTTTCAAGCAAATGCAAGCCATCACAGCTCTTGACCGAGGTGCATGGTATGGACTTTGAAAATTTGGTGTTCACCAACCAAGAATGGAACCAACTCTAAGAGTTGAGTGCAATTTTTGGACCATTTTCAGAGGCCACAGACTTAACAGTAGGAGAGAAGTCTGTGACCATAAGTACGGTGGTTCCTACTTTCAGGCTGGTGGTTTTCCTACTAGCTTACAATGAATGGAAGCTAACAGTGCTCAGAAGCTGGCAGTTTGAATGACCATGCTAAAGCCACATTAAAGTTACACACTTCTGACACACTGTTAACACTGACATGTCATTCTTCTAATAAAATTGTATACACATTTAAACCAACATGAGCCTAGGCCAATAATTTAATGAGTTATATTTGATACAGTATATGAGCTGATTGCCAGTTTTGTTACTGTTCAGAATGTTTGTGCTAACACTTTACATTTGGCACATTCGTGATTATGGTATTATATAACTATTTGCGAACTGGTCTTGAGATAGGCACACATTACTTAGGTCTTGTTCTTGTCTTGGACTCACCCCCACTAATCTCTTCCCAGACTCAGTCTTGTCTCGGACTCGACCTTTTCTGATCTTGGTCTTGTCTTGGACATGACCCCCTGTGGTCTCGGGCTGGACTCGGACTTGGATTAGGTGGTCTTGACTACAACACAATTGAATGAACACAAAAAAAACAGCTTTATATAGAAAACATAAAACTTGTGAACCTGAATTTAGAAAGACAGGTAAAGAGCGGATATTCAACTAAAGCAATTTTGATAGTCATAAGTGGGCATTATGTTTTCTGAGCTGGGTAAAAACTCTAGCATGTTTGTACTGTTTCCTTGTATGAAGTGAGCAGTAGTTGAATGAGGCACCTGTTTTGTTCAGTTCAGTAATGTCATTTGATGGAAAAATAAGCTTTGTTGTAAATTAAAATTCAGTACATTTGCACATAATTGCAAAAAATCCAGTCTGCTGTACTTAAAAATAACACATATACAGAGAACTCAATGAATAATAAAAAACAAAGCATATACACTATAGAACAAACACCATGTCGCTCCTATTTGGAGCTATCTTGAGTAGATCCACTTTAGATTCACTGTAATTGTGATTAGGTGCCCACACAAATGCAATCAGGTCAGGGATATGATCTGTCTGAAGACAGACAAACTTCCAAGGAAAAGGACCTTTACATGTGTACTATTATCAAGGTCCATGACAAATGCACACACTTCCATTAATTCAAGGTTTTGAAAATTGCTCTTTATTAGCAGCACCACATTAAATAATTGTGATGCCTTTTTGATAAGTAAAGCACTGTACCTATTTTTTTCAGTTAACATACCTTTTTAGTTATTTAAATATTTTGCTCAGCAGTAAATTAGACATTTCTGTCATTTCTAAATGGTTACCATGGGTGAAAAATTATAGGTGTATGGATATAGGTTATACGAATTCCGATACAAGTAAATAACATCCAATTTCATAGCATAGTATGTTTTCAGAGCATACAAGCACAACACCTGCTACATTCTTTATTGGACATTATGGGAAATTAATACTGCTACTGTTACGGATGTCAGAGGAGTATTGGAAGATTCTGTACCGAGTAATAAGCCGAAATGACCTAAATCCTAAATTACAAATCTGAAAATCAATAGCGAACATAGTTAAGCCACAAATCCGCAAGAGAGTCGATCCAAATTGTAATCCAAAAGGCAAAGATAAAAACTAGAAAAAAAGTCCTTTAGACCACAAAACCAGAAAGAGTAGTCCAGAACAGCAAGCCAGACCTGAAAAAGGGAAAAAACAAGTAAAAAACCCAAGAGCAATTACACAAACAAGAGAACGCTGAGCATTTGGGGTGAACTACCAAAATACTGAGCAACAGATGAAGGAGAAGAAGGTCCTAAAATAGTGAATCGCTGATTAGATGGGACAGGTGAGTGGTTAGGTATTTTTGAAAGGTTTATGCCTTCTTAAAGGGGGTGTACAGGAAGTGTTAGAGTTAGAGTGTTAGCTGCTACACATGGTGCTAATGGTAACAGAACAAGTGCCTGCACTGCTTCAGCAAAAGTGTTACTGTAATTGTTGTGACTCTCCATTATCCGATTTGCACTTCCTTCTGCATTATTTTTTCCTTCCTCCTTTTGCATGCTGAAAAGTTCAACAAATCTTTAAATAATGAGAAAAATATATACATTTAAGAAATAAATAATGATAATTGCACATGGCTATCAAAATAGATTTTCCATCAGTAAATATGAATTCCTAAGGATGCTTGAAGGGGCAAGCCTGAGACTTTTAGAAAGAAACTTTCAGCACTGTAGATGTGTCTGCAGCAAGGCATACAGTAACAGGGGCATTAATCTCAGTTTTGGGAACTGAATTTAGTTTTTATCTATGAAAGGAGTATTTATATTGGTCAAAGATTAAATTACTCATTTTTCTTTTCCATTTAAGTGCTTTAATAATCTTAATTATTTTGTGTTTAAAGATTACAGTATGTGGTTGGTTGAAAATTCACGTTGTTTCACTATTAGTGCAGTTTTTAAGATAACTCTTTAAAAGGTGGCTATTCTACAACAGAAAATACTGTATCATGAAAGTCATAAAGCATGCTGACTGCACCAATTTTCTGGCATTGGTTTAAAAGGAATACTCTTAGCACCAGAAGGCACCTTTTTTTTCAACTGACTGTGACTAATTGCAACCTAGGACAGATAGATCAGTGACAAAAGATGGTAGTATTTTTATTTCTTTGTTTTCTCTTCAGGATTATTTCTCGCAGGTTTATAGATATGTATTAATAACACTTTGAATCTCGTATTTGCCAAAACATATTTGTCTGAAAATTTAATAGATTTCCCTTTTCAATTGTACAGAATGAGGTAATTCCTCTAGAAGTTCACTGTTTAAATCTTTGATGAAGTATACCTGGCAAAAATGCAGAGTCCTATGCAAAGCATTTCAGTACCCTGATCTGTTTTTTTAACTTTAATTTTTAACAATTTTAAACAAAGTTTCAATGTAAATGCAGTTATTTACATTGTTAAATATATAGTTATTTGTATTGAAAGTTATTCAATGTTTATACTAAAGATCCGGCTTGATCGTCAATATTAGTATGGGGTGGATTATCTCTTTTTTATTTAGTCTCTATGTCTATTCCAATTGGCTTTCATTTTGTCATCACAGCAATAGACTTGAGTTGTCTGTATAATAATACTCTTTGAGATTAGAGAGGGCCATCCCTCCCTTATCTTTATTTTGCTGTAATGTAGCATATCTTATTAGTGGTTTCTTCCCATTTCAAATGAAACAAAATGTACTTATTCCATTCAATAAAGTGTTTGGTGGGGATCTCAACAGGTAAGGATTGAAATAAATTTAATAATCTTGGTACAATGTTCATTTTATGGTTTCATAAAATAGTTTTTTTTTCATTATCCATATCACTAAATATGTTATTGCATTTAAGTTCCAGTTAAAGTTAAACCTTTAAGTTCTTTTGTATAACTGTAAGACAGAATCTGTGCTTTTTGTACATTGATTTGGAAATTAATATTTCCAATTCACACAGTCAAAAGCTTTTTCTGCATCTAAACTCACTGAAATTGTTCCAATTTGTTCTTTTGTAATGTGGTGAAACATGTGAAGTGTTCATCAAATATTATCCTGGCTTCATCGTCCACTGATAAATCCAGTTTGATCTGTGTCTATTAATTCTGACATGAAAGTCCCTAATCTTTTACATATAATTGAGGCATATAATTTATAATCCATGTTTAAAACTAGAATTGGTCAGAACAAACTGCATAACTCTCTGTCTTTGTTCTCCTAGAGAACAACTGTAATTATTGCTTCTCTCCAAGAGGGAGGAGTGATTCCCTTCTTAAGGGTCTAATTGAACGAAGAGAGAAGAGTGTCTTGTACCACTCTAATGGAAATCCATCACTACCTTGTGATTTTATTATTTTTTAAGTTACTTATTGCCATATAAGAATTTGTGTTTTATTGCAAATGATGGTAGATCCAGTGAATCTTAAAAAGTTTTTATAATTTTGTTAGTTTCCTGTGCTGATTTATAATAGGATTCAAATGCCTTGTCTATATCTTTTTGTCTTATGTCTCTATTCTTCTTATATGTGTCTTCTAGAGCTTTTACATTTCCCTCTAATTTTTTTATTTTATACTCCCTCAACTTCTTCTGAGCAGTGGTGATAGCTATCATTTTCCCTCTGAGTACTACCTGTTGTAACAGACAAATGAGTTCTGGATCCCGAGATGAAGTTAAACAGATGAGTTTTATTGCATGCAAGGAACAATAAAACCAAAGTATTGTTCAAAGTGCTGGTACAAAACTTCCAGTTTATATAGCCCTTTTCTGATGCTTCTGACGTAGCTCATTACTATAGTAATAGCCCTTTTCTGCCACTTCTGATGTAGCTCATTATGATGGTAGTAGGGGTAGGTCATGGTGTTCGGTCAGTTCACAGACTTTGGCCAAATGGTCAGTGTTAGGTTTCCTTCCTTGAGAAGGGGGACATTTGGAATCCTTATCAGTTATCCCCCTTTTCTGCCATAACTCTAAGCCTGGGATGTCTGGTGTCCCAAGAAGTCCAGTCCTTGTGAAGTAAGGAATCAGTTAACCCCGTCTTCACATCTTATATCTTTCTTCATTCCCCCCTTATAAAATATGGCATACATCTGTGCTGCCTATTTTTATACACAAACAATGACAGGGCAGATCTTTCCTTTCTAGGTATACAGGCATGCATTATCATGAGATTGTGAGTTCCACGGTTACAGCAAGATGTGATTAATGTCTTTGTACAAGTTATGATTACAATTACTGTATACATATGTAGCGGTGAGGCTTAATAATAATGCAGAATTAAGTGTTTCTGAGCTTTCCCAAATTAGGCCTCATTTCTCTGTTCATCTCTGTGGTGCAGCCACAGAGAAACCATTCATGCAAGGTGATTTAAGGTCCAAGGACAGCTCCCAAAGGGGGATGCACTTAGCTAAGCCTGGCTATCATGATCAATGGTCACCCATTGGCGCCTATCTGTCTAGGGAGTGCGAGTTGGACATCTGGATTGCATTCCTAAGTGTCAGGACTAAGTGACTCATATCTCACCTTGATCAACCAATCAGGGACTGGTAGGGCCGAGTAACCCACGTGGGACTCTGATGCCCATGGAACTTTCAGCCAATCAATGAGCTGAAGTTCCTCCAGGTAAAAACAGGCAACACAGAGAGCCTGAGAGATTCAACAAGATTCAGATTCAGATCCAACAATTCTAAAGGGAATTCAAAGGAGAATTCCAGGGCAGGACGGCCCAGGAGCAGAAGGCTCCCAAGGGCAGGACATTCTCGCAGCGCGCCTCCTGACCATCCTGAGACTCAGCCCGGACAACCACGGAACGGCCAGTGTGTCCGAGTGCCAGAACTTTCCTTTGTTCTAAGAGTCTAGAGTTGAGGTTGCCAGAGAGTAACCAGCAGCAGGCCTCGTGAACAGGTCGGAACTGTGGACAGCTGAATTGCTATTCAGAACTAGCTCTTCATCAGGAACGAACCGGTCCTCTTCCTGACTTGCTGGGACCCACAGTCATCTTTTCTCCTGTGCACAAACTTTGCTAGTTAAAGCCAACAGTGAGCATCAGCAGCGCACCGTCGCAAGCCGCACAGCACAGCCTGGCACCGAGCCAGAGAGCGCGGATTGGACAGCAACAGCCTGCAACTGTTCCTTTGTGCCCGCAGGAGATCTGAATCCCCAAAGATTGGATGAGTATTCAACTTCAATGCATTACAGCTCGAGAATTCAATTGTTATCCCAACCAGTTGATATCAATTTAATTCCTAAGAGTTATGTACTTGTTTGAGTATCTAATGTAGAAGTTGTAACCAAGTCCACTTTACGAAACGGTCTTAATGAATGATATACTGAACGTATGTCCTCTTGATATGTGTAACTCTTTGTAACTGATTGAATATATATCTTTTGTATTCTGATAACCCTCTCGATAAGATCTGTTAGGTTTATATGCATATTCTATGTATTAATAAATGTATCCTCGTGTATTAGTACCTGTGTGTGTGCGTTGTTTGAGTTATATCGCATGGTTGGATTCTAAAGCCACCAAAAGAATCAACTTTGTGATTTACTGCTACAATTAATAATTGTCTCAGTAAATGCCCAAACCCTACAGAACTGGTGCCTTCAGAGAGCCACTATGATTACATATTTGGCGTCCCTGAACCGGCATAATCTACACATATAAGCAATACTTACCCTACAAATAAATATTGTAATAAAGTTCCACCCCGGGACCCAAACACAGACCTCAGCCATGTGGAGATCTATTGTCAGGATCTTGGAATAGCAATATAGACCCAGCTCTGATTATCATTTTTGGCTGATAAATATGACAACATCAGGAATGTATTGATACCATATTCCCCAATAATGCTCCCCAGGCCTAACAAACACGCTGTTGGCCCACTTTAGGAAGCCTCAGACACAGAAACAGTAACAACATCATTCTTTCTGTTCACTCAGTCTCTGGTGCAGTGGCTCGGTGAGAGTGCAATGTGTGGATCCATCAATCTCATCCTGTCACTCAGATGGCAGAGTCGGTAGTCAGTAGCACTTGATATGGTCCCTCCCAGCAGGGTTGCAACATCTGGCAGGGTATCTCTTCTTCACCCACACCCACCCTCTCACCAGGTATCAGGTCATGTCTTCCCTCTGCTGGAGGTCCCCAAGCGTCCAGCACCTATTCACGAGCCCTGTGCACCGCTTCAGTTAACAACCTATAATACTATAACAGAGAATTAGTTAGCAAACTTAACAATCCGTTAGCCAAACTTGGCCTCCAGGGAGTTTCTTTGGTTGCCCGTGATGATCTCAAATGGGCTCAGTCTCACAGTTCCGTTTGTTCCAGCCCCCAGACTGCACAGGACCGCAGGTAGAGCATCTACCCATGGTGCTCCTTCTGTTGATATTTCATCAGTCGGTCTTTCAGAGTTCCATTCATTCCACCATCCCCACAGACTGCGGTTGATGGGGGTCAATGTAAATTCCACTTCACCCCCAAGCGGCAGGGCAGTCCCCACCAAGGGATTATCTTCATCATCAAATGTTTGTGAGTTACAGAGATAGTGGCCTCAGACCACAAGTAGAACAGATTCACCAACAGAGGTTTCACAGGGGTTTCAGACTCAATGTCTCCCATGGCCGCTCACCTGCCATCTGCATCTGTACGGTTGTTCTCTGGAATTATTTCTTTACTGTGTTATTTACACTTTATCACAGCTACTTCAGTCGACAGCTGCAAAGCTTCTTATCAGTTCAGAGACAAACCCTTAAGTATTCTTGACTGGAGTCCCTGCCATGGTGATCCTATTTCTCCACAGCCATCCAGAATTGTGGCATACATACACCAAATACATACAGTATATACATATAACCTTTTAACATATTTCTTTTTACAATCTTCAATCAGTGCTCTAAACTGGCTTGCTGCGCTGAGGCAGTGGAGGGACATTTTTCCGGTCGTTAGCGCGTCACATTCTGTCATAACAGCTCAGCCTGTTCTCTGTTCTCCCTCATGCACCAGAGAGGACCCAACAGTAAACAGTATTACATCTTTTTAAATTTTCATGGTCCCCCACCCTTTGGCTACAGCATCTAATGGTATAAGAGTATCCCACCAGATGGTGCCTACCTCCATGCTCCTGCATCACTGATCTTACAGATGCAGCCATTCAAAATGCACGGTACAAACTTGTACCGCACGCAACTACCCACAAGTCACAGCAGTCTACCGTGGTAAGTGATTGGCTGGCCCAAATGACTGACAGGAGCACTCATGGTGCATTGGTCGGTAGTTAAAAAATTTAATCATTTAATCTCTTTACTGTGCAAATTTTAATCCACTTAGTATTGCATATTTATATGAAATTTTACCACTAAAGGGAAATTTTAGTAGCTGAGCATAAAAAGAAGAGGAGCATAATGCATCTGAAGGTCATAAACGATATTAATTTAGGAACATAAACATATTACTGTATGTAAACTGTACTGTATATGGCTGGTCTTGGTAGTTTAAAGAAAATATACACATCAGTCTCCCTAAACATTTTAAGCATCAAAGTTTTATGAAACAGCCCCCAAATATGTGATTGCTGTATAGAATGATTTTTTTTTTAAAATATTTAACACGAAAATTAAGCTGTTTACGTTCCTCCGCCTGAGAATATAGTCACTTGTTGCTACGCAATGCAGAAACACAGCCACAGGTAACTAGCAAAGACAGGACATTAGCTAGCCAATATGATAAAGGAATAAATGATTGTTTTATTTCTTTTGCATATTTATTTGAACATTTCCATCGATTGATTGTACAAGCAATTGGAAACTGTCCAATCCCTAGTTCGTCAGGCATTTTCTTTTACGTTCTGGGCATGTTCCCACTGGCGCAGGTCTGTGTCTTCTAGAATAAAATGTCGGCGATTTGTTGTTAAAATTGGGTTTCCAATAATGCCGCAGCAAACTCTTGTTTTTATGTCCACTATTACGGACAATCTCCCTTGCTTTTAACTAAGCATTTCATAATTTCCCAAAATGAAAATGCGACAGAATTCTGGGGTGTCCCTATACCAGAGATTAAGGTACGACTCCATCTGACACCCCTCTGATTGGAGATAAAAAAAAAATTATTTGTTGTACATAGCAAGAAGACAACAGCATATGCTGCTTCTATTTGAAACGCATATTTTAAAAGTTTAATTAGGAAGAAAAAACCTTACAGCATAAACTGATTTCTAAACTGATAAGGAGGAACAAAAATCACCTGTGTTTAGCGCATAAAAAGTGGTTATTAACTATCGAAACCTGTTTTTATTTCGCCTGGCAATCTACCTGAATGCAGAACTACAGTATCTGAGAAGAGCCACAATTGACCTAGTGTTGATAATAAGAGAGAGAGAGTCCCCGTTACACCCATTTTGATTTAAATCGCAAACGCATGTTTAATTAAATGTATTTTTTTTATTCACAATCAGACAAATGCAACATAAATTGTTATCTTTGTCTTCTATCTTAATAAACTTTCAGCATAGCTTTCTCCACACTTAGATTTATTTTTCTTGGGATTTTTGGATCAAATGTGGAAAGATTATATTGTAATCGTTTTTATTTTTTAAATACATTTTAGAAAAGTGTAATCTATATTAAAAAGCTGTATGTATTTAATACCACTCGATACTTATATTAATGGAGTTTAGTTGATACTGTTTAAACTTTTAACTATTTTAAACTGTATTACAGCATTGTACACATGCTTAAAAGAGAAGAGAGAAATCGCAACCCTTCTTTAGGTGTGAGGGTCTTCTGCTCAGAATGAAATGCTAAAATGTAATGTAGGCTCCGAATGGGTTCAGTTATGATTTGGGCTTGATTGAGGTCGTTGTCTTTCATCTAAAATCCTGCTTGAATCCTTCTAAACTAAAAATTAGACACAAGAAGAGAAGAGGCTCTGGTGAAATGTATCTTTTTTAATTTCTCTTTTTTTTTCTTGGAAAAATATCTTCCCCGCTGCAATCCGGGCAAAGAAGGATTAAAAAAAGTCATACAGGCAGGGGGAGAGAGTGAGTTCTAAATAAAGAGGTATCCAGGTAACAGTGAAACGGGTGGACAGTCTGGAGAGAACGCCTATTTTCCATGTAAATAGTTCCCTGTGTTTATCTCGCTCTCTCTTGGGCTGGCGGGCTTGTCTTGTGTCTCTCTCTCGTCTAGGCACGGGAGTGCTGCTGGAAGGTTTGGACGGAAACACCTGATCATCAGCTCGAAAGATTTCAGTGGTTTGTGTATATCCTAATGGAAGTGGGGGCAGGGTGTGTGGGAACAGGTTTGGTTGAAATAGCATTGGGGATCTATGTTCTTCACACCTGAAACATTTTCTCTGAAAGCATTTTCTTCCCAGTTTAGCCTATCTTGTTAAAGCATGTTACAGTTTACTATTATTGACCATATTAATTTTAAGTGCTTAATGCCATTTTTTGACCACACACAAATATTCTTATGTCTATATCTTCGCAAGGGAATCAGTGCGAATTGTAATACTAATTAAATGACTGAGGGCACTTTCCAGCCCCTCTGACAGCAGGAACATTCCTATTCTTAGCTCAGCAGCTTACAATATAGGGTGATCAAACCGTTTTTTTTATACAGTGACACAGCGTCGCATTGTGAATCTGTTTTTCCGTGTTTACAAAGAAAGTGGAATACAGTGATACTATTTGCTATATAGATACGTATTTTTAGATATTTTGACCCTTAAATTAATTTAATTATAAAACAGATAACTCCGGTTCTAAAGTCTGATTGCTCGACATACATTTGAAGAAGTCCTATATTTTCTAATATAGGCACATCCCGGAATTTTGACTTCACTGTGTGATGAAGAAATTTTAAAGACTACTTCTTAGCGTAGATAAAAAAGCTTGGATTCCCATGTACAGTATCTTAAACACATATCTTTTTCTGTTGTCTTTGTTGATCTCTTGAGGATCCTTGTGATATTTTGAGCTCTCATTGAATGATAAAAGTGTCACAGTTTACTTGTGTTATCTTTGTCTAATATTTCAATTTGTTTGATGATCTGAAACATTTCAGTGTGACAAACATGCAAAAAAATAATAAATCAAACACTTTTTCACACCACTGTATGTCATATTACGCGTTACACTGCGTCATACTGCGTTATGATCCGACAAGCCCACCGCATGGTACCATGTTGTACCTCACTCGTTTTGAATGGCTGCATCTGTACATACAAAGGAATGGTGGATCCATCTGAGGAAACCCCAGCCTCACCACCTGTAAAAGAGCTTGTTTCAAATTATTACAGGCGGCGTTTGCTGCTGGAACCAAGGCAATCTTGTCCTTGGACTGCTCTCCCCCCTTTAAGCAGATCGCTTAAAAGTTGTGCTCATCCTGTAAAAACATTGCACCCAGGCCCTGTTAAAATTATACAATCCTAGACACACAAGGGTCTTATCATAACTGTGTAATATTAGAAACTGTTTAATATTAGAAACTTTAAAACCTGAAGCAGCTCAGACTGGTGGGTTTCCTAGTCAGGGGAAGCACTCAGAGTATCAACAACATACTGAATGATCACAGAGGTCAGTTGAAGCCATGTGATACCCTGTTCTGTATAGTCATTCCTTCTAAATGCTGAAAAACATCCCAGCCCAAATAGAACCACCCAAATTTGGGTGATAAGTGCACGTCAATGTTAAAATCTAGTGCTCAGCAAGTAAAACTCGCTGCCCCATTACTTCTGTAGCCTCCTGCCGTCTCCCCATGTATAGTACTCTATAGCACACTGTTGAACACTGAAGTGAGACAAGCATGACAGTTGTGCTCCAGTATCCCCATAACAGAGAAACTGACACACCATTAACAGTACATTTTAGGTTTAACATTTTGCGCACTGGACTGGAACAGATTTAGGGAGGCTACAAGGGATATACCGGATCAAATCTTTAGGTAAACAGATCTCTCAAAAGACTTTATTCTCCCCAGACAAAGCTCTTAGCTGGGTGATAAATATTTCACTGTTCTTCCCTGTCAGTTGAACCACAGGGCAGGTACCTGCTTACTTCATCCTGCATGCATGTTCTGCAGTTTCTCTTAAAAAGACATGTACTGTATATTCTTGTTTACAATTGTAAACCGGAGATTTCCCCCGGTCAGCCTGTATATTTTGTTTCTAAGATTTATCCAATTTCTGTGGAATACACCCCATGTAAACTGCTCGCACCTTCGTGTACATATTTCTCCCTATCTTTTGACAGAGATCATCTAGTTCTGCAAAATTCACAGTATTATCCATCAGTCATGGCTCCAAATCTACAGTGTTTCAGTGGAATGTGGTTTCGAGACATTCAAATAAATCCAACTTTTGTTTTCAACTATTTCAATTCTCTCATCCTAGCGTTAATCCCGCATCAGCAGGGTCCACTTGTCTGCACGCCCGTCTCATTTGGTGGTTTGAACCAAATCTTTAAGCTGACGTTGCCATTGAATGCGACCGAGAATACTCCAACCAGCGTGTCGCTCCGCCTGCCGTCGGAGGGGGAGGAGAACAAAGTAATGTAGCCAATTCATAGAGGGGGATTATTTGAGTGGAGTGTCTATATAAGTGTAAGGGCTATATAAGTGTAAGCAATGAATAGAATAATAATACAAATTCTTCCTCATGCACATAATTTGGACGATAAAATCTATTTATTTTTTAATCTAAAAAAATAAATTAATTAATTTTCATTTATCTTTATTTTGTTACCAATTTATCAAAGTTAATTTATCAAATGCACAACAATACGGCATGCAGCAGTAGTTGCTGGCAATGAAACGTCTTTTTCAGTGAGCTCACAAAAATCACAAAAATCACAAAATTGAAGTTAGATTTTTGAAATTGAATAAAACTCAATGTGAGTAGAGCTGTTATGTGTCCATGGTGTATGCAATATATACATGTAGTGCAGTTATGCTGAATATAGTGAGAATTGTGTGTCTATGTAGCCATTTCAGGTGATTTGCTAAGGAGCTACAAGTTGGCTATTTAGCAGTCTTATTGCCTGGAGGTAGAAGCTGTTCCATAGTCTGTTGGACTTGGACCAAATTCTTTGGTACTGTTTACCGGACGGTAGGTGGGAAAACAGTTTGTGACTGGGATGACTGGGGTCCTTGAGATTGGACCTGACCTTCTTCAGACATCTAGCTGAGTAGATCTCCTGGATGCTTGGTAGCTCACAGCTGGTGATAAGCTGCGCTGACTTCACCACGTTCTGCAATACTTTGCGATCCCGTGCGGAGCAGCTCCCATACCAGGCAGTGATGCAACCAGTCAGGATGCTCTCAATAGAGCACCTGTAGAAGTTGGCCTGGATATGTGATGGAATGCTGAACTTCTTTAGCCTGCGGAGAAAGAACAGGCGCTGCCGTGCTGTCTTGACCACGGTGTTGGTGTGGTGGGTCCAGGTTAAATCCTCTGTGTTGTTAACTCCCAGGAACTTAAAGCTGCAGACCCTCTCCACTGCAGTCCCACTGATGTGAATAGGTGTGTGGTCTCCACCCTGATGTTTCCTATAGTCCACAATCATCTCCTTAGTCTTACTGATGTTCAGAGAGAGGTTGTTCTCCTAGCACCATGCTGCAAGGGTTTCAACCTCCTCCCTGTATGCAGACTCCTCACCATCTGTGATCAGGCCAATGACTGTTGTATCATCCGCAAACTTGATGATGGAGTTTGAGTTATGCCTGGTGACACAGTCATGGGTAAATAAGGAGTAGAGGACAGGACTAAGCACACAGCCTTGGGGGGCTCCAGTGTTTAGAGTCAGGGTAGAGGATATATTGGTGCCCACCTTCACCACCCGCGGACGTTCCGTCAAGAAATCCAGAATCCAATTACAGAGGGAGGTGTTCAGTCCCAGGTCCTGGAGCCTGATGACGAGCTTTGAGGGCACTATGGTATTGAATGCTGAGCTGTAATCAACAATGATTACACATAATGATTACACAATCTCACATATGTTCCTTTCTTATCCAGGTGTGAGAGGGCAGTATGGAGGGCAGTGGCAATAGCATCTTCTGTTGATCTGTTCTGGTGATACGTAAATTGCAGTGGGTCTAGGGTGTCAGGCAGTGAGGAGGTGATGTATGCTTTGACCAACCACTCGAAGCACTTCATGATAACTGATGTGAGTGCAACAGGGCGGTAGTTATTTAGGCAGCTGACTCTGGATTTGTTAGGAACAGGGACAATGGTGGTTTTCTTAAAGTAGGAAGGAACTATAGACTGAGCTAGGGAGAGATTGAATATGTCCGAGAAGACATCTGCTAGCTGGTCTGCAGATGCCTTCAGAACGTGGCCAGGGATAGCATCAGGGCCAGGAGCCTTGCTTGGACTGGTCTTTTTATAAACTTTATACACATCCGCTCTGGATATGATCAATGGGTTTCCTGGAATTTCTGGAATCTTCCTGACTGGATCTGCGTTGCTGACCTCAAACTGAGCATAGAATGAATTTAGCTCATCAGGAAGAGAGGCAGACTGTTGTGCGATATAGCTGGGTTGCGTTTGTAGTCTGTAATAGTGCGTATACCACTCCACATGATCCATGTGTTGCAGCCGTGATAATATGACTCTAGTTTTACTCTGTAGCTGTATTTAGCTCTTTTGATGGCTTTCCTGAGGTCGTATCTGGAATTTTTTGTATTTACCCATATCGCCAGAATTGAAAGCAGCTGTCCTAGCTTTCAGTTTGGTGCGTATCTCATCAATTATCCACGGTTTCTGATTTGGATATGTGCGAACAGTAATCCTGGGAACCATGTCTTCAATACATTTACTGATGTAGCCAGAATTATATCCATATACAGATTGATATTATTTTCGGCAGCTTCGAGGAAAATCTGCCAGTCAGTGGAAGCAAAACAGTGATTTAGTATAAAATCTGATTCATCCGACAAACGTTGAATGGTTCTCAACGCTGGCCTCTCCTGTATAAGCTTCTGCTTGTAAACGGAAAGTACCAGAACGGAGGCGTGATCAGGTTTGTCGAAAGGAGGTCGGGAGAGGGCTTTGTAACCATCCCGGAAGGGAGTGTAAAATTGTCCAACGTGTTTGTTCCACATGTCGGGCATTGTTCTTTTCAAGTTTGCACCATTGAAATCACCCGCTATGATGAATGCCCACTCAGGATCAATAATTTAATTATTAATCAGATTAATTATGTATGCTTTTCTTTTCTTTTGTTAGTTGAAATTAAAAAAAATCAAATTTAGTTAATGTAAGTAGTAATTGTTAAAAGCTTTTAGGTATTGTAATGCTGTCTTGATGTAGGACTACCCGTGGGCAGTGCTTTTTGTTAGACAAACAGCTATGGAATCAGTCTAAGATAGAGAGCTCCTGTATTATATAATGTTTTTGTAAGTAATTCACCTGGAACATGCAGGTAAAAGAACTGACCAAGCAAATCGAGTGAGGTGCTGGTGCTGTTTGTGTTTGCTTGGTGAGCTGAAGCACAACTGTGGGTGTTTATGTGCAGCAGGAGCATTTGTAATGCTTCCATGATGTACACAGTGAGAGAGCAGGCTTTGTGCCTTTGAACGAGTTACTCTGTGAGCACAGCAAATGCTTTGAAAACAGCAGGCTGTTGTATTGCGTGTACCCCAAAAGGGAAAGAGTTTGAGAATAACAATCTCTAAAGAGATTCAAATAAATGAAACATTTGTATTTGTTATGTGCATTCCTGGCAAAGGAAGGGTAAGACCAACAATCTTTCAGGAGATTAAGAGAGTTAAATGTTTGTAGCGATGTGTGAGTTTGTTTTTACCCTGAGAAGGGTCCAGAAGGGGCAGGGGATAAAGAATGAATTGTGATTGGAAGATTAGAAAAAAGCATTCTAAAATGTGTAAGGAATAGGGCTGCCTAATGAGAGAGAGTTAAAAATCCTTCCTCAGAAGGGGTGCAAATAATATACAGTAAAGCATCTTGGAGGGACTTTGATAATTAAAGCAGCCTCTTTGCAAGAGTGAGAGAAAAACAGGGCTGTCTGCAAGAGAAATGTCTGCTATGTGAGAGAGTTTTAATATGTGAAGTGCCACCAATGCATGTAGATGAGTTAAGAATGAGACTGTGAGGTCCGGGTGAGAGAGATGCGTCGGAAGCTGAGTGAAGTAAGTGAAGATAGAGTTGGCTGGGCACAATAGAGAGATATGCTAGCAAAGGCACATTCACAGCCTGAGGTGCAAGGTAGAGGCACCAGAGTTTGAGAATAGCTGTGAGGGATGTTAGCGTTGCAAGTCTAAAGTGGGGGGGGTTGAGGTACCTGAGATTGTCTTTGTGTTGAGAGTGTGAAACCCAGCCTTGTGGCACAGGTTTATTTGTTAGCAGCTGGAAGCAGATACAGATGCAGCCATTCAAAGTGCGCGGTACAGACACGTACCGCAGGTTATTGGCTGCGGTGTCGCGTATCATGACGCAAGATGACGTTGGGTACCGCGGTACGTGATTGGTTGACCGACAGGGGCACTCGTGGTCCGTTGGTCTGTCGTAGAAAGACTTACTGTAAACGTCTTTACTGTGCCCGTTGTAGATATTGAATTTTACCACTGAAGGGAAATCTTAGTAGCTGAGCATAAAAAGAATAGGAGCATACTGTAACGTTTATGGCTATACTGTGAATTAAACAATATTAATTTTGGAACATAAACATACAGTATATAGCTGGTCTTGGTACTTGGTAAAGAAAAAAATACACACCAGTATTCCATTTCTCCCTAAACATTTTAAGCATCGAAGTCTTTAACTAACGTGATACTGGAGTCAACAAGCATACTTATAGAATTTGATTAATAGGGAATATAATATGGAATCGCGTATCTAAAGAATTTATTAACGGTATGATTATATTCGTGTACTGCGACAGGGCTGTGTAGGGCTGTTTCGCCTCCCTGTTCATGCGAGCTGTCTTGTAGCCTACTGGTCTAGGTGCGTGACTACCATCTGGCAGGTTGTGTGTTCAAATCCAGCTGGTGAAATAAACTTTCAGCATAGCTTTCTACTCGTCAAGATTTATATTTCTTGGGATTTTGGGATCAAACGTGGAAGGATTAGATTGTAACCGTTTTTATTTGTCAAATACGTGATTGTATTTCTGAATGTTATGTGACACCTACAGTGGTTCACTGCTTTAAATACATCGAATTAAGAAAGTTATGTGTAGCACTTTAGATCTTTTTCTGAACCAGGGAAAATCTGATCATGTTTCTCTATAACAATAATAAAAAACTTTATTTTACATATCGCCTTTAAAAGTGGCATCTCAAAGCAATACAGTAGATCGAAAAACAGTTAAAAGGGACCAAATTAAATACCAGACAATCGCAAACGCGTTTTCAATAAAATTATTTTATTCATTCACCAGAGAGTGAGAGGCACATCCAGCAGAGAGAGACACACACACCGGTTTTCATTGACAAAATTGTTTTTTTTCAATTCCTCTTGTCTAACGGGAATGTTTTGTTTGTGGACAGACTGTTAGACTAGAGGAAAAGAGCACCTCCTCCTACGAAGCATTCCGTTGATCCGATCACAAATTATTTTCGCACGAAGTAAGGGTTGAGAATCTCCGATTAAGCATTAATCTAAGGAAAATTGCAGTGTACCTTTGTTCATGCACATCATTATACAGTATCTCATTTTGTATTTTGATAAAAAAATCGTTTGCCCAGCCACTATTGTTGTTATTGTTTTTATGTTGTTATGTTACATTATAATTTGGGTGTCTCCTCTTGCCAGAAAGCTCTAAATTGCAACGTAAATTGAAAAAATGCACTTGAAATCTGTCCAAGCCCTCCTACGAAAATTATTTAAACTGCGACACTGTTCATTCATCTCTAAATAAACTTTATTTTATATAGCGTTTTAAGCGAATAGGTAATTAGATTGCTCATAAACCTAATCGCTTTTTCTACATAAACACAGCGTGATTGCTCTCTGAAAATGCTGTTCCTTTATATTTAGGCTCAGATTTCAACTATAGATCGTATTATTGTAAACTTTCTTGGAAAAATGTATTTTATGTAAACCATGTTTGCTAATAATTCATTTAAGGCTAAAATACGTTCATTGTCTTCCAATCGAGTCAAGTTGACATTGGAAGCTTGCCACTCCCGGACTGTTAAACCAACGCATTAGCATGTTAAAGCGATTCTATTGAGGGAGGAGCCCAGCTAACACTTAACACTGTACTTCCTACTTTGAAAATACCTGTGAAACCGGTTTAATTAGTCACAGGCAGCACTCCGGCAGAGAGGTGGTTGAGTAAAGTGGAAGCAGGCGAGATTTCCAGTGAAAGACACCTCCCCCCCCCCTCAAAAACCCAGTAAGCAGTAATGCTTTAAATTGAAAATCGAGGTGGATTTAGAGGATGATAAAGAGGATGAACTGGGATGGGAGGAGGGTTTGGTTTTGCATAAGGGGCGGGATGATGATAATTAGAGGAATTTGCGAGAGTATAATGGTTTGATATATTTGATTTTGTATTGTGGTCGTTATCTATGTTTTTGGTTGGTATTATGTTTATATGGTTGTTTTTGTTGGTTGGTTGTTATTATGGTTATTAATAATACGATCTATAGTTGAAATCTGAGCCTAAATAAAAAGAAAAAGCAAGTGATTAGGTTTATGAGAAATCTAATTACTTATTCATTTAAAACGCTATATAAAATAAAGTTTATTATTAATTTGCTAGACAGAGTGGTGAACATTATTATGCAGCTGTAAGGTTTTTAATTCTTAAACTTTTAAAATACACGTTTCGAACAAAAAGAAATTCTCTTCCTGGTACTGTATGTATAGCAAACCAGCACGTCTTTTTTCTCCAATCAGAGGGGTGTCAGATGGTGTCAGCCAATCACTATTCTGAAGCCCTACCATAATCTTTGGTATGGGGAGACCCCAGAATTCTGTCCCATAGTTTAGACAGATGATAGATACTTTTATTGATCCCATGAGGGAAATAAAGTAAATCATTTTCATTTTAGGAAATTATTAAACGCTTGGTTAAAAGCAAAGGAGATTGTCTGTTATAGTGGACATAAAAACAAGAGTTCGCTGGCATTATATCCTAGAAGACACAGACCAGGAGAATGCCCGCAGCGTAAAAGAAAATGCCGGATGAACTGGGCGTCTGCCCAGCGTAGTTATAGTGGACATAAAAACAAGAGTTCGCTGGCATTATATAATTATACGAATTACACGAATATAATTATATCTTATTAATGTTGCAGTTCTTTTGCAACATGAATATAATTATATCGTTATTAATTTCTTGAGATACGCGATTCCATATTATATTCCCTTTTAATCAAATTCTAAAAGTATGCTTGTTGACTCCGGTATCACGTTAGTTAAAGACTTCGATGCTTAAAATGTTTAGGGAGAAATGGAATACTGGTGTGTATGTTTTCTTTAAAGTACCGAGACCAGCCATATACTGTATGTTTAAGTTCCAAAATTAATATCGTTTATGGACTTCACACGCGTTGCAGTATGCTCCTATTCTTTTTATGCTCAGGCACTAAGATTTCCCTTCTGCTTCCCTTCTGCTTTGTGTAAGGATGGTATCAAAAGCAATCTTAAGTGGTGAGAAAGCTGTGCTCAATGTATTTAAGGGACTTAAAAGTAAAAGGAGATGCTTCATATTGCTTGACTAATTTTAAAAACTAAGTTATAAATGCAGACGCTCCCTCGGTGCCGCGCCAGGTGTAAATATCAAAATATTGTAACACAACGGGGGCTCTGGCGGGCGCCCTTGCCGCATTAGGTCGGCCCCCCACCATCGGGGGCTCAAACCCGGGACTCCCGCGTCTCTCTGCAGTGACCTAGCCCCGTGAGCTAAAGAGAGATCTCTCTACAGCCCAGTAGCTGTAGTCCTGCTATCACAGGGAAGGGCGGTGACGTCACCTGTTCTGGTACGCCGGCTCTTACACAGTGCCGTAAGCGTTACAATATACATACCCAACACTGCTTGTACCCATCTGTCATGCAAATAAAACACCTTGAATTGAATTGAATTGAATTGAATTGAGGGAGGGGGGGGGGAGGGGGAGAGACATGATCAGTGTCGCAGTTTAAATAATTTTTGTAGGAGGGCTTGGACAGATTCCAAGTGCATTTTTGCAATTTACGTTGCATTGTCCAATGTTCTGTTGTAATAAAGGCTAGAATACAGTTAGTCTAAGCTTTATCAACTTATTTAAAATACATTTTTTGAATCCCCGGCGGAACACACTCCATAGGAATCAGCACTTTTATACAGTATATCACCTTTAAACACATATATTTAAACACGCGTTTACGATTTAAATCAAAACGCGATTCAAATCAATATAAATGTATATTTTGTAACGCATAGGTGACTATTCATTGTTATTAAAAAGACTTAAATTCAATCATGTTGTGATATTTAGAAATATAAATTTGTTTGGTGCGAGTGGGGTTTTATTTAATCTCTGACCAAGGGAAACGTTTCATTTTTTCAAAGAAATGTTTGTTAAAAAATAAAGTCATAGTTCCATGGGATTCAATCACAGACCATGTGACATGGGAGACAGGAAACTAACACACAGCGCCACCGGATTTAATAACTCAATAAAAACGCTATAAAATAATAATAATAATAAATTATGAAACGCCCTGTAAAAAGCAAGGAAGTTTTTATGCCCGTTCAAGTAAAACAAAATGCCTGACAAAGTATGGCTTGGACAGATTCCAAGTGCTTGTACAAATGTGCTTAAGAAATTATACTTTGAGTATACAGCTTGTCCAAAGTCATCCATTATTAATACTATTAGTAATATCTTCGGTAAAGGCTTTGATGCATAAATATTTCTGATAAAGGTAGGTTGTGTACTTTTGTCCAACTGAGCAATCTTGCTTTCATAAAATATACCAACAATTTAATGACTGATGATTAACATGCTGTAATACACAGTTCAAAATTAAAGGCTCAAGTGCTGTACATGAGAGGTTAAGCTCCCCCTGGCGGTTTTACAAGGTGACGCCAGATAGTTTCCGGCAGAGCGTCAAATGACGCGCTATTAACCACGTGACACCGCGTGAAACCGCGACACGCCCACCGGGGTATGCTGCGAAATACCTCACCCATTTTGAATGGCTGCATCTGTACGAGTGCAGAGGAGTGACAGTTGGAGCCCATCAGAGAGTAAACAAGACAACAGACATTGAGAACAATGGTGTGACAACAAAGGGTGTGACATCAAAGAGAAGAATTATGCTCAGAATGAGAGCTATCTGGAGATTGCATGGACCAGTTGTGTAACATCAAAAGCAGGAGACTCTACATAACAGCTAGGAGGTTCTAACTGCAACAGGGGGTAGACCTACAAGTAGGTATGACTATCTTCATGTCTATATGTTAGCAAAAGGCTCCTGGAGATGGAGTCCATTATTTAATGTGACATCAGCAATGTCAGATTTATAGTGGCTATCAAATGTATTTAGCCCCCTTTGACTTTTTTACATTTTATTGTGTTACAGTATGGATTCATAATATATTTAACTGGGTTTTTTTGCTATTTACTGACAGAAAGCACTCTTTAAGGTGAAAGTGAAAACACATTTCTACAGATCCCCCTAAATTAATTATAAATATAAAATGTAAACAATTTAATAGAAGCATGTTTGGGAGAAATTTGTCACGCCCGACATCCCTCCCTAGAGGGCGCTCCACTGCTCTCATTATTGTTTGTGTCATTTAGCTCTCCAGGTGTACCCTTTTAGTGTTATTATTTAAAGACCAGCTCCTCCAGTCCTCGGGGCTCATTATTAGGGTAAGATGTCGCGAGGCCCGCCTAGCACCAGGAAACCCTACGTCCGTCTCCTGAGGGCATAGGCCTCATCCCCGACACCTCCCGCTTCCTGAGCCCGGGGTCTGGAGGATCTCGCCCCATCACCCTTGGACCTCCATGTTTCGTTCGTCTGTGTGCTCCCCTCTCCCGGGGATTTTAACTTTGTCGCGTCCCAGGATGGATTTCTAGTTGATGGACTTTCGGACTGTGCTTTGACCTGCCCTTGGACCCGTTTGGATTTGGATGCCGTTTTGTCTTCCCCGTACACTGTCTCACGGACTGTCACTATTTTTTTGTGCACTATTAAACCCCTGTGTGTTCCTTTTACCACGCCTCCTGTTTTCTCCAGCTCCTACCGCATCGCATAGGGTCTTCTACAAGATCTGACACGGATTCCAGTCCATGTCCGTTACAAAATTAAAGTCATAAGTCTTCTTGGGTATGTTTCTATCAGCCTTGGACATTTGGACACTATATGTTTTGTCCATTTTTGTTTGAATAATAGCTCAAACTCTCTCAGATTGCATTGGAACTGCTAATGAACACCAATTTTCAACTCCTGCCACAGACTCATGATAGGATAGAGGCCCAGGCTCTGACTGGCCACTTCAGAATATTGAATTGTTTCTTATTAAACCACTCCAGTATGACTTTGGCTGCATGTTTTGGGTCATTGTCTTGTTGGAAGATTAATCTTATCCCAAGTTCAATGTCTATTGCAGACTGCAGCAGGATTTCCTCCAGGATTTCTCTGTAATTTGCTGCATATTACTTTGCTTCTATCTTCACAAGTCTTCCAAGCCCTGATGCTGCATATTGTAGCTTACCCAGAGAATGATACTGCAAACACCATGCTTCAGTGTAGGGATGGTATTTTGGGGATGATATTCATTGTTTTGCTTACACCAAACATAGAGCTTATCATTGACTGTAATTCTTTAAGAGCTGCCACAGGCCTCTTGGTGGCCTCCCTGACTAGTGCACTTCTTGCCTGGAAACTCAGTTTTTGAAGACACCCTGTTCTTTACAGTTTCATAGTGGTGCCATGTTTTCTAAATTTCTTTATAAGTAACTCTACTGTGTCTGGGTATATGTAATGCATTGGAAATGTTCTTATACCCTTCCCCCATTTGGGAATTTTCAACAACACAATCTCAGATTTATTTAGAAAGTTCCGTTGTTTTCATGATGTAGTTTTTGTTGGGAGCTCCACTAATCGTCTGTGGGACCTCCCAGAAATAGGTATATTTATCTTTAACTCTTCTGAAACACTTCTAATTGCACACTAATTGACTCCATTCAACAAATTACTTGACTTCTAAAGACATGTACCACAGCCTTTTCTGTGTGTCATACTGTAGTAAAGGTGGTAATACATATGCAATTATTTTCTTTTTTATATTCATAATTATTTTAGTAGAAGTTGTAGAATTTCATTTTTGCTTTGACATTATAGAGTGTTTTGTGTAAAGCAAGAAATCTCATAGAAATACATTGTGATTCTATATTGTAACAGTAAAATGTGAAAAAAGTCCAAGAGGAGTAAATAACTTTTAATAGCCACAGTATCCAGTATTAACAGTATCCAGCATTGACCAAGCTTCCTCCCATATTTCTATTTTAACTTATAATTCTTTATTGCTACTCTGAGCTAATTTCTGGAATTAAAGGAATGTTTTACAGATGCAGCCATTCAAAACACGTGAGGTACACCACGGTACCATGCAATGGGCATGTCGCATCCTAACGCGGCATGACGCAGTATCACGCGTCATATGACGTCATATCGGAAAGTATCCGGAATCACCTTGTAAAACCGCCAGGAGGAGCCAATGAAGCTTATCCTCTCATGTACAGAATGTGAGCTTAAACTGTGTATTACAGCATGTTAATAATCAGTCATTAAGAAGTTGGTATATTTTATGAAAGCATTATTGCTCAGTTGGGCAAAAGTGCACAACCTACCTTTATCATAAATATATTAATAATGCAGAAATATTTTATGCATCAAAGCCTTTACCGAAGATATTACTAATAGTATTAATAATGAATGACCTTGGACAATCATTACGCTTTTCCACATTATTTGTAACCGTCATTTTAAATTAAAATACTTTTCATCGACAATAAGTAACACCACAGCATTTCATTGATCGAACTAACAAGGACAGGACATTAGCTAGCCAATAGGATAAAGCAATAAATTACTTTTTTTGTTTATTTATTTAGCACATTTATTTGAACATTTCCATTGATTGTACAAGCACTGAAAAACTGTCCAATTGCTAGTTCGTAGGGCATTTTCTTTTAGTATAACAGACATAAAAACTCCCTTCCTTTTAGCAGAGCGTTTCATAATTTCTAACAACGAAAATTATTTAAACTGCGACACTTATCATTCAACCAGAGCTCAAAACATCACAAGGATCCTCAAGAGATCAACAAAGACTGTATTAAAAGATACTTATATCAGATACATTAGAATCCAAGCTTTTTTATCTACGGTTTCTTAAGAAAGTTAATCTACGTTAAGAATTAGTCTTTAAAATTTCTCACAGTAAAAAGTCAAATTTCTGGTGCATCCGTATACCAGAGATTATGGTAATGTTTCAGAAGGGTGTCAGCCAGTCAGATTCCAGGACCGGAATTATCTGTTTTATGATCGAGAATATAATATGTAATCACAGATCTAAAGAAATTAATAATAATATTAATTTAAGGATCTAAATATCTAAATCTATGTATCTATATAGCTGGTAGTATTACTGTATTTCACTTTCTTTGTAAACACATTTTGTTAACACCCGAATCGCAGGTGGATTCTGTTTTTTGGTCTGTTATGGTCTGTAGCTCAAATCCTGCTTAACTAAAAATTAGACACAAGAAGAATATTATTGGACAATGTTGTAAGGCTCTGGCGGAATTTCTCTGTAAACTGAAGAGTTATAGAGGAGACAGGTTGTGTATCGCTTCTTTTGATACTTTTGAAAAAACATTCCAATGTTAATGCGACACGGAAGATAATGTGGTGTATTGGTCGTTAGTGAAAAGATTTAATCATTTAATCTTTTTACTGTGCACATTTTAATCCGCTTAGTATTGAATATTTATATGGAATTTTACCACTAAAGGGAAATTTTAGTAGTTAAGCATAAAACGCAGAGGAGCATAACGAAGGTCATAAAGGTCATAAACAATATTAAGTTAGGAACATAAACATATTATGTAAACTGTATGTTGCTGTTATTGGTATTTTAAAGAAAAAATACACACCAATACTCAATTTCTCCCTAAACATTTTAAGCACCAAAGTCTTGTGGTTGACCTTCCGCCATATTACTGTAATATCTGTATTGCTGTTTCAGTGCGTGTCACATGACTTGCCTTGGTGGCGTCACGGCTTAAGCAACCGATTTACAGTACTGTATAAACATGAGGTCGAGTGTTTTTCATCACTCTCTGTGGGAGTGCTGCCTATGACGAATTAAACCTGTTTCACAGGTATTTTCAAAGTAGAAGGGGCGAGTCTTCCAGCGAAGGACACCCCCCCCCCCCTCCAAAACCCCTTTTTTTGCTAACAGTAGTAGTACTTAAGTACAGTACAGTAAGTACTTACTGTACAGTACTTACGGTAGTATTTCTCGGGTTAAGAAAGCTAGGTGTTAGCATAAACTATTAGTAATCAATAATATTAAATTTAGCACTGTAATAAATTGTACTAATAATAAATTCTATTCTACTCTGGGAATGTAGGGGGGAGAAAGAATGCCCGTGGTCTTTTCACTGATAAACTTGTGTCAAGCTGTCAACAAAAACCGGCTGTCAAAAAAAAGTTTTATTTTTTAAAAAGTAAATTGTGTCCATAATATTACTAATATTACTGAGTCTCTGTGTAATGTAAATACATTTTGTCTCCAAATCCACCACAACTTCTATGAATCATAGCCCTGCCAAACGATGCGAATTCCGCTGCAATGGTTGTGTGCAGGAATTATTCAGTATGGCATCTCCATGTTCAAGTAAACACTGCTCTGTGTGCAAATGCAAATTCATTAAAAAAGCCACCTTTAAAGGTTCTATATAAAATTAAGTTTATTATTATTATTAATATTGATGATATTCTTCCTCCCAGGACTTGTAAAATTGTTATTGTTATTGTTGTTATCCCGTAAAGCACTTTGAGAAGCATACTGTCCAGCATATTGTATTTCATTGCACTTTGACAGATTGTCTTATAATCACTTGTTAGAATATCCCCCAAGAGGATATTCCCCCCAAGAGGATATAGAGGATATCCTCCAAGGTATCCAGGTAACAGTGAAACGGGCGTACAGTCTGGGGAAATCGCCCGTTTTCCATGTAAATAGTTCCCTGGTTCCGCACCCCTTGTTGTCTCTCTCTCTCTCTGTTTCTCTCTCTCTGTCTCTCTCTGTCTGTCTCTCTCTCGCTCTTGGTGGGCTTGTCTTGTGTCTCTCGCCCCTCCATTTGTGCCCACCAGTCTCCTCGAATACAGCATCAGCATGCTCAGCCAGAACCAGGGCTGCTCCAAGAGGACCGGCGTGGCCAGCATCACGTGGCGCTGCAACTCAGTCGGCGCCAGGGCCCAGAGGAACACCTGGAGCGCTATCTCCCGGTGGGCCTCCTCCGGGAGAGTAGGGTAACCCTGCCGGGCTAAGTAGGCCACGTCTGCAGCGACTGGACCCAGTGGCTCTCCCGCTAGGCAGCAGCGTTGGGCCAACCTTGCCCATAGCAGTCCCAGCGCCTCCCCTCTCCTGCCAAAACCCCTCCGGATGGCCGATGCCAACGCTGCATAGTTGTACCGCTGGTCCCTGGGTACATCCAGCAACGCCTGGCAGGCCTTCCCCTCCAGGACAGTGGCGAGGTGGCCCACCATCTCCACCTGAGACCAGCCATTTCCCCAGTCCATCATCTGGAACTGGGCCTCAAACATCTGCCATGGGATCTCCCCATAATATATAATGGCTCGGTCTCACCAGTGCAAGCTGGAGCAGTGGTGGCGGGCTGGACCCCGCTGGTCTGGCGTCTCCTTCCTGCCACATGGCCTGAGGCGAACTGGGAAAGGGCCCCCCTTCTGTTGAGTAGGTCACCATGGGGTAGCCCTGATAAGGGCTGTGGCCACTGGCAGTGCTTAGGGGTCGTCCCGGCCCCTGGCAGCTGCTGCTCAACCCCAAAAGGCGCTTTAGGGGGTCACTCAGTTGCTGGGGGAACCGGCGCTTCTCTGAGTCCGACATCATCGAGGACGAACACAGAGACTCAAACTTGTGGAGTAAAAACTGTGCTTTATTTCTTCTCCATCACCACCCGCCAGCAGCACTCCTGCACCCAGACGAGAGAGAGACACAAGACAAGCCTGCCAAGAGTGAGGGCCCGAGAGAGAGAGAGAGACAGAGAGAGAAAGAGAGAGAGAGAGAGGCAGCACAGAAGATGAGCTCCTAATTTCTTTGAGATTTTATTGTTTTCTGGAACTTAATAAATAGTCTAGGAATAATGGCAACATCTAACAAAAACTAAAGAAAACCAAAGAAGTTAAGAAATAATTAGCCATTGGAAAAAAACAACAACAAAGCAAACATCTAAAATACTGAAGATCAACTATAAGACACAGCTACACCTGAGGATAAAGGACCTGAGGAAAAACTCCAAAAAGAAAAATCCTTCATCGAGATGAAGAGGAACAAACAGAAAAGGAATAATTAAAACAAGGAAATAAGAATAAGAAGACAAGAAAGAAAGAAATAAAAAGTACACCAAAGAAAACAAGAAGGAAAGGGAAAATACAAGCAGCATCAAGAGAAGCCAAGAACTCAGCCATCAACACGAAAAACACCTGGTAAGCCCTGTTCTTTCTTCTCCTTTTTTGAAGAGGCTTCTAAAAATTGAACTGCTTTGCTAGATAAATTTAAAAAAGTCTTTAGAAAAAGTTACCTTAAAGTTTAAACTAAACCAAATACCACTTGGGCCCACTACACTCAAAAGGCCAAAGTTGAAGAACCTGTTCCCAAGCAACAGGGGGGGTGATTGTATTCAAAACGCCCGAGCCAGGCCGTCTGTTTGCTCTTCTCACCTGGGCCCATTGTATTTAAAAGAAGCAAGATGAGTACAGAGCAGAACACAGCCCCACTGGACCAGCCCTGCCCCCTCAGCACAGTACTCCAGTACCCTGAGGACGTGAAAACCGTTAAGACCAGGAAACAATACAAAGACTCCTGGATGAAGGAAAACCCAGAGACCCTCATCACTGACTACTGCCAGGCAGGAGAAAAACACATAAAAACCAACCTGCTCTTTTTTACTGAGTATCAGAATGCCTTGCACACAGCTGTGTGTAAGAATTATACAAACACCACCAGAAGAGGCATCAGCAAAGGCAGGCAAATCTCCATAGGGGGCGACAGCGAGGTAGAAGACACTGTCCTGACCGTCAACACTTACCACAATGGTACAGTGATGATACAGGGCAGTAAGGCCGCTCTGGAGCATTTCGAGGAAAAGTTCACAGACCTTAAAACACAGGCCGACCTGGAGAAACCTCCCCCAGAAACAGGAGAGAGAGACCCAGCAGCCTGATGCCCGCCACACCGGAGAGTTCAGCTCTACCTGACTCTGAGCCCACAAACACAGCCTCAGCCACAGAACAGCCCAACAAGAGTGTAGCCCTCGGCAACACTGAAACACACCACCAGGACACACACAGCCCACAGCAACTCCCCTGTGACCACAGCACAGTGCACCTCCTGAGAGAGAAACTCTCTGCTCTGGAGCTGGACTTCACTGAGTTCAAGGAGCTGACGCTGGGGAGACTCACAGAGGGGCAGACAGCACAACAGCTAAGAGACGAGGTTAACAAACACAGGAACGAATGGAAAACCTCCAACATACAGCTCAGGGCACAGATGGAAGAGCTGCTGCAGGACAACAGTAAGCTGCAGTTGGAAGTAGCAGAGCTGAGAGAGGAGCTGCAGCTCGCGGAGAGGACAAGCAAAACTCTCAAAGACCAGCTGAGGAAACTCACTACTTCCCACTGCAGCCTGGACTGCAACAGAACAGCCCTGAGACCCAGAACACACAACACACAACACCCACCCCCAACCCGCAAAGACACACCCACCTCCACACAACCTGACACCCCTACAACCCCCACCACCAACTCTCACTTACCCAGTACCCCCACCATAGCAAACTCCACACCCACTGCACCCCCCGGCACCCCAAATCCCCTCACAACTCCACTGCCCAAAAGCACATCCACCTTGCCGAACACTCAGGGTGACCCACACACACACCCGGCCCCACCCAACACTTCCACCTCACACACTGCATCCCCCCACGCAGCCCCCCGCCCGGCAGCACAGCGCCCCTCCAGCAGACTGGACACCAGAGGCAGACGCATGGAAGTAGCCCTTCTCATCGACTCCAACGGGAGGTACATCGATGAGCACAGGCTCTTCCCGGGATTAAAAACAGCAAAGCTCTGGTGTCCGACGACAGAGAAGGCCCTGCAGCTGCTGTCCAGGTCGGTACTGGGAGCCCCTCAGCACATCATCATCCACACCGGCACCAACGACCTGAGGACCCAGAGGGAGCAGGTGGTTCATCGCGCCCAAATTGTCATCTCCACTCTGCTGCCGAGACAGGACGAGCAGCACCACACAATCCAGAGAATCAATGCTGAGATCTCACGGTGCTGTGCCCTGCTCCCAAACATCTACCTGGCCCACCACCCCACCCTTGGACCACAGCATCTACACAACCATAAGCACCTCAAAAAACAGACCATTGGACTCTTCACAAAAACTCTGAAAGACACCACACTGGGCAGACACCCAAACTGCACCCCAGAGAGAAACAGATGGACTACAAGAAGAATGCCCCAGCACCCACACCCCCAACCCAGACCAGCTCAACCCACAAAGAACAGAACCAGAACCACCGTACAGCCCTCCAACCCAGATCAACAACCGAACAGGACCAGAACCAGCGCTCCACCCCATGCCCCTCACCCAGACCTGCAGCTGAACTGGACCAGAACCACAACCCCTCCCCACCCAGCACAACAGCAGAGCCGGACTGAGCCCCTCCTGCACAGCTACACCGCAGCCCTGGCCAGACCAGCAGTCCCGAGCGGTTTGGAGCTGGGAGAAATCCGGCAGCTCCTGAACCTCATCTGCACCCGGCTTATGAGCTGAACTTCCATCACCCACAGCGACAGACAAAAACCCAGCACAATACTTGTTTCTGTTGATGATGTAAATGTCCGCCACTAATTTGATACAGTTCCAGAAAAACAATAACAAATTGCAAAGATAACTCAAACGATAACAATGAAATCTCTAACAAGTATGTGGAACATTCAGGGTCTGGGCTCGTCGGCATTTGGGCTGAAGAGCACTGATCCTGAATTTATCAAGGATGTAAAGGAGACAGACATCATGATCCTACAGGAGACCTGGTGTCGGGGAGACTTGGCTACCCACTGTCCCCCAGGCTACAAGGAGATCATGGTGCCCTCTGTCAAAAAAACACAAATCACCCGGGGCAGAGACTCTGGGGTGATCAATGTGTGGTACAGAGCGGAGCTCAGTCACTCCATACAATTAGTAAAGAAAGAAGAGTCACGAGTTTGGCTTAAAATCAAAAGCAATACCATCTGTACAGAAAATGAGGTCTTCCTGTGTGCTGTCTACATCCCGCCCTCAGAATCCCCCTACTACAGTGAGGGAATTCTCCCCAGTCTTCACACGGAGATCCTACTGCACTGTGACAGATACTCTGGGATTAGAGAAACATTCTTCCCGAAATTCAGAAATCTAATCCCACACCTGCCAGTCTCACAACGGGTCCCAATCCTACTGGGAGAGGGAGGAGGGAACTCAGTTGATCTGGCAGCCCAGTATGTGATCTCCTGTCACAGCCTGAGAAACAGTGTGTCTGTCTCCCAATAATGCTCCAGCCACCTACAGTATATCTCAATATTTTATAATATGTCTTTGTTGTAAATGTGTGTAATATGTCTGTAGATTTTATTTTACTTCTATTTTTTGTTTTGTTCCATGTTAATTTTATTATTTTTATTTGCTTTGGCAACACTGATTGTACCCATCGGTCATGCTAATAAAGCACCTTGAATTGAATTGAATTGAGAGAGACAGAGAGAGAGACACCAAGGTGTGCGGAACCAGGGAACTATTTTTTACAAGTCCTTGGAGGAAGAATATCATCGATATTAATAATAATAATAAACTTTTAATTTATATAGCGCCCTTAATGGTGGCTTTTTAAAAAAATGTTTTAAATGCATTTGCATTTGCACACAGAGCAGTGTTTACTTGAACATGGAGATGCCATACTGAATAATTCCTGCACACAACCATTGCAGCGGAATTTGCATTGTTTGGCAGGGCTATGATTCATACAAGTGGTGGCGGATTTGGAGACAAAATGTATTTACATTGGGTTGCTGTAAGTGGAGCACTAATAAGCCCAAAGCTCTACTTATTATTTTACAAGAGAATGCACCTGACAAGCTGTACAGTATGCTTCTCAATGGCGTTACAGGATAACAACAACAATAACAATAACAATTTACAAGTTCTGTGAGGAAAAATATGATCAATATTAATAATAATAAACTTTATTTTATATAGCGCCTTTAAAGGTGGCTCCTCAAAGTGCTTTACAGGATAACAACCGATGAAACAACAGTGGCTGGGGATTGAAAAAACCTGTGAAACTGGTTTGTTTACAATGTACTGTAGACACAGAGTGTTACACCAACGCATTAGCATGTTAAAGCGATTCCATTGAGGCATGATAATTTTTTTGTTCCTTGATATCTGATCTGCAAGGCCATTTGGCTGCAGCGAATGTGAATTCTGTCTGAAAAAATAAAAGTATTTTAATCAAGATTCCCTTATAAACGTGAAACGTGAAACAGAACAAAAACTAACAATAAGATACAATCTACAGACATTCACAACATAAACATATCTTAAAACATTTACATATATTGTTAAATTATTACTTTAAATATATACTTTAAGTTACTGAAACAGCCAGTTAATAAAATCGTTGCAATTTTGTTCTTGTTTGGAGGTGGGGATATTCTGAAAACAATTGATTTAAAGACAATCTGTCAAAGTGCAATGAAATACAATATTACGGGGGTACCTTTAAAGCGGAGATGACGAAAATCAAGTTTATTATTAATTTGCTGGACAGAGAGGTGAACATTTTTATGCAGAAGACAAAGATAACAATTTACGTTGCATTGCCAGATTGTGAATCAATAAAAATATTAAATTAAACACGGGTTTGCGATTTAAATGGAAATGGGGGTGACGGGAACTCTTAATCTAAATAAAAATAAAATGAATAAAACAGGTTTCGATAGTTAATAACCACTTTTTATGTGCGAAAAACGGGTGATTTTTCTTCCTCCTGATCAGTTTAGAAATCTGTGTATGCTGTAATGTTTTTACGTCCTAATTAAACTTTTAAAATACACGTTTCGAATAGAAGCAGCATATACTCATGTCTTCCTGCTATGTAGAACAGATCAGTAAGTTTTTTTTTCTCCAATCAGAGGGGTGTCAGATGGAGTCAGCCAATCACCATTCTGAAGCTGTACCGTAATCTCTGGTATAGGGACACCCCAGGATTCTGTCGCATTTTCATTTTAGGAAATTATGAAACGCTTGGTTAAAAGCAAGGGGGATTGTCCGTTATAGTGGACATAAAAACAAGAGTTTGCTGCGGCATTCTTGGAAACCCAATTTTAACAACAAATCGCCGGCATTATATTCTATTGATTGGACAGTTTCCAAGTGCTTGTACAATCGATGGAAATGTTCAAATAAATGTGCAAAAGAAATAAAAAAATAATTTATTACTTTATCATATTGGCTAGCTAATGTCCTCTCTTTGCTAGTTACCTGTGGCTTTGTTCCTGCATTGCGTAGCAACAAGTGACTATATTCTCAGGCAGAGGAATGTAAACAGCTTAATTTTCGTGTTAAATAATTTTTTTTAATTAAAATTCAATCGCATATTTGGGGACCGTTTCATAAAACTTTAATGCTTAAAATGTTTAGGGAGAAATGGAAGACTGGTGTGTATTTTTTCTTTTAACTACCAAGACCAGTCATATACAATACAGTTTACATACAGTAATATGTTTATGTTCCTAAATTAATATCGTTTATGACCTTCAGATACGTTATGCTCCTCTTCTTTTTATGCTCGGCTACTAAAATTTCCCTTTAGTGGTAAAATTCCATAAAAATATTCAATACTAAGCGGATTAAAACATGCACAGTAAAGAGATTAAATGATTAAATCTTTTCACTACTGACCAATGCACCACGGGTGCCCCTGTTGGTCATTTTGGCCAGCCAATCACATACTGCGGTACCACGCAGTGGCTTGTGGGTAGTTGCATTCGCTATGGGTTTGTGCCGTGCATTTTGAATGGCTGCATCTCTACATTGGCAGGGTAAAAGGACTGAATAATTTAATTAGAATTGAGGAAACGGTGAAAGGAGCTGATACAAAATTGGAAAGCCTATCATGTATTTAACAAAGTTAATACAGTAAAGTGTTACAAAATTATCAATGAAACTAAAACCTGAAAATACAAGAGAAATCTAAGAGAAAGAAAGGTTTTGCCACTTTAATCACTAAACATTTCTTTATACAGAGGGATATGGGAGTTTGGAATATATTGGTTGGCAATGTGGTTGAATATCATTTCCTGGAGCTTATCAGGAAACTGCTGTATGAGATCTTTGGATCAATAAGCTACAAGCACATGAATGGGCAAGATAGGTTCAATGGGCATCTTGTTTGATGCTTTTCCTGTGTTCTGAAATTCTTCCACAATACACAGTCATTTTAACAACACAAATAACAGGTGACGAATATAGACTTGCTGTTTTTTTCTCCGGTTGAATTGGGTTGCTTACCCAATATGGCTTAACCAAGACTACGATTTTGGCCTTTTATTCCGAGCAAATATGTATTCCATGTATTGCATGTTACACAATCAAAGGAATTCTTAAGAGGTTATTATCTGTGCTTGGGTGTAATTTGTTCTGATGGTTCTTGTGTTATCAATCTGATTAAAGGCCACATAGTGCACTGTTCACAATCAAGACAGCTCTGCACTGACTGTACTTTATGGGCAGAATGTATAGTTTAAGCATCAGCAGCAAATTATATGGTACATACAGATGCAGCCATTCAAAATGCACGGTACAAACCTGCGGTATGGTAAACTACCCACAAGCCACCGCGGGGCACCGTAGGGCACCGCGGTAAGTGATTGGCTAGCCAAAATGACCGACAGGGGCACTCGTGGTGCATTGGTTGATAGTGAAAAGATTTAATCATTTAATGTCTTTACTTTGCACATTTTAATCCGCTTAGTTTTGAATATTTATATGGAATTTTACCACTAAAGGGAAATCTTAGAAGCTGAGCATAAAAAGAAGAGGAGCATAACGCATCTGAAGGTCATAAACGATATTAATTTAGGAACATAAACATTACTGTATGTACGTAAACTGTACTGTGTATGGCTGGTCTTGGTAGTTTAAAGAAAAAATACACACCAGTCTTTCATTTCTCCCTAAACATTTTAAGCATGAAAGTTGTATGAAACGGTACCCAAATATGCGATTGCTGTATAGAATGAATTTTAATTAAAAAAAAATATTTAACATGAAAATTAAGCTGTTCTCATCTTCCGCCTGAGAACAGTCACCCGTTGCTACCCAACCCAGAAACACAGCCACTGACTAGCAAAGGCTATATGACATTAGCTAGCCAATAAGATAAAGAATTAAATTATTATTTTGTTTATTTCTTTTGCACATTTATTTGAACATTTCCATCGATTGTACAAGCACTTGGAAACTGTCTAATCCCTAGTTCATCAGGCATTTTCTTTTACGCTGCGGGCATTCTCCCGGTCTGGTGCCGGTCTGTGTCTTCTAGGATATAATGCCAGCGAACTCTTGTTTTTATGTCCACTATAGCAGACAAACTCCTTTGCTTTTAACTGAGCGTCTAACCCCTCTGATTGGAGAAAAAAGACGTGCTGGTTTGCTATACATACTGTACCAGGAAGATTATTTATTTCTATTCGAAACGTGTATTTTAAAAGTTTAAGAAGTAAAAACCTTACAGCGTACACAGATTTCTAAACTGATCAGGATCGTTATCTTTATCTTATCCATAATAATGTTCACCACTCTGTCCATCAAATTAATAATAAACTTTATTTTATATAGCGTTTTAAACGAATAGGTAATTAGATTGCTCATAAACCTAATCACTTTTTCTACATAAACACAGCGTAATTGCTCTCTGAAAATGCCTTTTCTTTTTATTTAGGCTCAGGTTTCAACTATAAATAGAATTATTATAAACTTTCTTGGAAAATTGTATTTTATGTAAACCATGTTTGTTATTAATTCATTTAGGGCTAGAATATGTTTATTGTCTTCCAATATAAGAAGGGTTCCTTTCGCCGTAGTCGAGTTGACATTAGAAGCTTGCCACGCCCGGACTGTTACACCAACGCATTAGCATGTTAAAACGATTTCATTGAGGAGCCTAGCTTTCTTAACTATAAGTACTGTACTTCCTTGGTTTTCGAGGGGGGAAGGTGTCTTTCGCTGGAAATCTCGCCCCCTTCTACTTTGAAAATACCTGTGAAACCGGTTTAATTTATCACAGCCAGCACTCCCGCAGAGAGGGGGTTGTACTTGTAGCGGCGAGGCTTATTAATAAGAAAGAATTAAGTGTTTCTGAGCTTTCCCAAATTAGGCCTCATCTCTCTGTTCATCTCTGTGGTGCAGCCACAGAGAAACTATTCATGCAGGCTGATTTAAGGTTCCTTTGATAAAGGACAGCTCCCAAAGGGGGATGCACTTAGCTAAGCCTGGCTATCATGATCAATGGTCATCCATTGGCGCCTATCTGTCTAGGGAGTCCCAGATGGACATCTGGACTGCATTCCTAAGTGTCAGGAGTATGTGATTCATATCTCACCTTGATCAACCAATCAGGGACTGGTAGGGCCGAGTAACCCACGTGGGACTCTGATGCCCATGGAACTTTCAGCCAATCAACGAGCTGAAGTTCCTCCAGGTAAAAACAGGCAACACTGAGATTCAGTAAGATTCAGAAGGGATTCAGGAGAATTCTGTGAACAATTCTAAAAGGAATTCAAAGGAGAATTCCAGGCCAGGAAGGCCCAGGAGCAGAAGGCTCCCAAGGGCAGGACATTCTTGCAGCGCGCCTCCTGACCATCCTGAGACTCAGCCCGGACAACCACGGAACGGCCAGTGTGTCCGAGTGCCAGAACTTTCCTTTGTTCTAAGAGTCTAGAGTGGAGGTTGCCAGAGAGTAACCAGAGGATCCACCCGAGGTTAGCACCAGCAGCAGGCCTCGTGAACAGGTCGGAACTGTGGACAGCTGAATCACTATTCAGAACTAGCTCTTCATCAGGAACGAACCGGTCCTCTTCCTGACTTGCTGGGACCCACAGTCATCTTTTCTCCTGTGCATAAACTTTGCTATTTAAAGCCAACACTAACTAGCCGGTCAGTGAGGATCAGCAGCGCACCGTTGCAAGCCGCACAGCACGGCCTGGCACGCAGCCAGAGAGCGTGGATTGGACAGCAACAGCCTGCAACTGTTTCTTTGAGTCCGCAGGAGATCTGAATCCACAGAGATTGGATGAGTATTCAACTTCAATGGATTACAGCTCGAGAATTCAATTGTTATCCTAACCAGTTGATATTAATTTAATTCCTAAGAGTTATGTACTTGTTCGAGTATCTAATGTAGAATTTATAACCAAGTTCATTAATGAAACGGTCTAAATGAATGATATACTGAACGTATGTTCTCTTGATATGTGTAACTCTTTGTAACTGACTGAATATATACCTTTTGTATTCTGATAACCCTCTCGATAAGATCTGTTAGGTTTACATGCATATTCTATGTATTAATAAATGTATCCTCGTGTATTTGTACCTGTGTGTGTGCGTTGTTTGAGTTATGTCGCATGGTTGGATTATAAAGCCATCAAAAGAATCAACTTTGTGATTTACTGCTACAATTAATAATTGTCTCAGTAAATGCCCAAACCCTACAGAACTGGTGCCTTCAGAGAGCCACTATATTTACATTTTGGCTATGGCAACACTACATATTTGGCGTCCCTGGGCCGGCTATGATTACATACTCGTTAATGTCTTAGCCGGGACACATCATTAAATCTAATTTTGTATTTCTATAAAAAAATCATTTGCCCAGCCTAACACTATTGTTGTTATTGTTTTTATCCTGTAAAGCACTTTGAGGAGCACAGCTTTCTCACCACTTAATTTCTTTTTGATACCATCCTTAAACAAAGCAGAAACTTCTTGTATTTTCCGATGACAGACAAGTGGAAAGATTACAGATTTTAATAGTCTTTTTTCTGAACCAGGGAAAATCTGATCATGTTTCTCTATAACAATAATAAAAAACTTTATTTTACATATCACCTTTAAAAGTCGCATCTCAAAGCAATACAGTAGATGTAAACCACAGATTACAAAGTAAATACCCAGACAAACACAAATGTGTTTTTAATAAAATGCTTTCATTCATTCAGCAGAGAGAGAGCGTAAAGCCTGGGCATAACAGCTGTTCCTTTTTCTGATCACTTGCTCTCTGGATAAACGTCTCACCTGTCCTGTTCTTTCTTTTTCCTAATTTGCTGATTATGCCTTCTGCGATCCACTCCTGCCCTCACACCTAAAGAAGACTATTTTAAATTTCTTTGTGCAGTCCATCGTGCAATTAACCCTTATATGTGCTGTCCTTAAGGTGATAGAGAAAAAAGAGCTGACTGACAAGATTTAAGATGTGGCTGTCAATGTTGGATTAAAAGAAAAACACATTGCCTGATGTTTGTTGCATTGCTTGAAAAATAACTTAATTTCGAGAGACTGGATAAGTAATTCAAGTGTTTTTTTTTAACTTCCTGAAAAACAACTAATAATTGTGCAAATGTGCAAACGTTTTATGATATGACATTTTATGTCGCTGTTGTGAATGTCTGTGGACATGTGCTGGCTGGACAGGAGGCTCTACTGTACACAGAGAGGGGCAGGAGGGGGGGACAAGCCGATACATACTCTTAGAGTTTGATTAATAGGGAATATAATATAAAAATATAGTACTAAAAATAAGATACACTCTACAGACATTCACAACAGCGACTGTCAGAAGATAGGACACAGCGGCTCAGACACCCGCTGAATGGAAAGGGGCACTTTAATGTTCTGTATGGCTAATACTAAAGCCAATACTTTAATATTATTTTCTGTATGTTTAACAATAGTGGGTACTGGCCTAATTCGGCCCTGCTCCTGTTGTTAGGTGTTAATGTGTTGTTGTTAAGTGTGAATTTGTACCTGTTTCCCTGAGGTCTGGCTTTTTTTCTGGAAAACCATAACTCTGGTCTTGTCCAGATTGACTGTCAGCGCCCAGGTCTGATAGTGCTGCTCCAGCAGTGACAGGTTCTGCCGCAGCCTCTGTTCTGTGGGCGACAGCAGGACCAGGTCGTCTGCAAAGAGCAGGAACTCGATTTCTGTAATTAATGCAGATCAGTAAATCAAGGGACAAAACAATTGTTGCGTCCGGCACTTCAATGGGCTTTGACGTGCTAATGCTTTGGTTTAACAGTACGGGTGTGGCAAGCCTCTAATGTCTCCCGACTTCGGCAAAAGGAACCTACCTTTCATTGGACAGGAAAGCAAGAGCCGACCGCTACGCCGCCCTCGTGTTTCGAAATCTTGTGACTTTTGAAATTTACTGGGGGTGGACCACGTCTGTAAATTTAGATGGGTCCAGAGGCAAAAGTGCCTTGCCTTGCAATCTCCGGGAAACCATTAGTAGCATGGTGAATCGGAGATTCTCAACCCTTACTTCGTGCGAAAATAATTTGTGATCGGATCAACGGAATGCTTCGTAGAAGGAGGCGCTCTTTTCCTCTGGTCTAACAGTCTGTCCACAAACAAAACATTCCTGTTAGACAAGAGGAATGTAAAAAAACTATTACTTTTTGTCAATGAAAACCGGTGTGTGTGTCTCTCTCTGCTGGATGTCCCTCTCACTCTCTGCTGAATGAATAAAAGCATTTTATTAAAAACGAGTTTGCATTTGTCTGGTATTTACTTTGGTCCTTTTAACTGTATTTCCATGTACTGTATTGTTTTGAGATGCCACTTTTAGAGATGATATGTAAAATAATATTTTTTATTATTGTTATAGAGAAACATGATCAGATTTTCCCCGGTTCAGATAAAAAGATCTAATGTATACTAGCTTGTCACTCTTCTCATCCCCTCTTTGCTAAATGGCTTTTGAATAGAGTCACATGAAGAGAGAGGTGAAACAGCCCTACACAGCCCTGTCGCAGTACACGAATATAATTATATCTTATTAATTTCTTTAGATACGCGCTTGTTTTAATACAGTCTTTGCTGTGCTCTTGGGGATCCTTGTGATATTTCTGTCACGGACGTCCAAAGGGACTAACAGTGGGGAGCAGGAGAGCGGAAAAAGACCCATATGCGTAGCGGCGAGACGGGGAAAAGGCCCGGGCTCATAGTGCAAAGAGTTCAGGAATGCCGTATAGAAACCTATGCCCTCAGGGAGCGGACGTGGTGCGCCCTGGTGCTAGGCGGGTCTCAGGACATCCGAACGTCAATGCTGAGCGAGGACAGAGTGCAAGACCCGGAAATATATAGCCCAAGGAAGAGAGGGACAGGAAGGACAGCAGACCGGAAACTAGGGACAGGACAGAGAAGGAGCGCCCTCTGGCTGCAGAGGGCGTGACAATTTCAAGCTCTGGTTGAATGATAAGTGTCTCAGTTAAAATAATTTTTTATGTCCTTTGAAGTAAAATAAAATGCCTGACAAAGTACGGGCTTGGACAGATTCCAAGTGCTTGTACAAATGTGCTAAAGAAATTATACTTTGAGTATACAGCTTGTCCAAAGTTATTCATTATTAATACTATTAGTAATTTCTTCGGTAAAGGCTTTGATGCATAAATATTTATGATAAAGGTAGGTTGTGTACTTTTGTCCAACTGAGCAATCTTGCTTTCATAAAATATACCAACATTTTAATGACTGATGATTAACATGCTCTAATACACAGTTTAAATTTAAAAGCTCAAATGCTGTACATGAGAGGTTAAGCTTTATTGGCTCCTCCTGGCAGTTTTACAAAGTGATGCCGGATACTTTCCACCATGATGTCAAATGATGCGATTAACCCCGTGATACTGCGTGAACCGTGACACGCCCACCGGGGTATACTGCGAAATACCACACCCATTTTGAATGACTGCAATTGTAACATCATGACAAACGGGGAATTATAGAACAGGTTTCAATTTTTAAACTAAAAATTGGTTTAAATGACAAATAATACTACCAATACAAGTTTGTCAATACAGTGTTTTCTGGATTAAAATACATTTTCTTAATATTCATGAAACATTTTCCTACATTATTTAGGACATCTTTTGCAAAATGTTTTCCATGTATGTAACAAGTTCTAATAAGTTTTAATTTGCCTAGAACAAATATTTATTTGGTGCATACTATATGGAAATATAGGAATGAGAATCCTGGTATGCTTATTTCAGCAATATAATAATGTAATAATGTCAAGAAATGATATGATAATATGATTATATGATAGCTAGTGTTATATGAAAAGAAAATATTTTTTTTATTTAATGATTGCTAGTATTGGAAACCTGCTATTCTCATGTAAAATGTGTCTACTGTCATATATTAATTCAAATCAAAAAAGGTTTATCTATGTGTTACAATGTAAAGAAAAGTGTATTACAAAGTACCACACCTAGTGCTGATAGGTGTTGTAGCAGTGAAGCTGAATAATACTTCATTGATTCATTTTTTTATATTGATTTTGTAAATTCAGTAACTTACTAGTTTTGTACCAAGATAGTTCTGAGTTGTGGTGGGTGAGACAGGTGTTGAGCCTATAAAACTTAGAACTGATGTCAGGGAAAATATTTTAATTGTAATAATTATAGTATAGTAATAATACATACCTGTTTAATTACCACAAAAATTACCTGGGCATATCTCTTAAACATACTACCACTTTCAATCACACAGGTTTTGAGTAAAAGTGAAGAAATGTGGAAAAAATAAAATAGAGGTGGCATTTGTTTCTTGACAGGCTAGAGTGAAGAATAATAAATCATCATTTTGTTCATCAATTGAAAATCAATTGTCTCGAAAGTCGGGAGTAATGGCCTGCTTTACAATATGTAAGTAGATATTGTAACGCTTCGGGGTTCAGGCGGGCACTCTTGCCGTTGCCACTTACGGTCGGGCCCGCACCGTCGGCGTCACTCAACAGGGACCCAGCCTGGTGAGCTAAAGAGAGATCTCTCCCCAGCCCAGGAGCTGTGGTCCTGCTATTACAGGGAAGGGCGGTGATGTCACCGCTCTGGTAGGCCTGGTAAGCTCTTACATAGTGCCTATCGGCGGTATGCGTTACAATATGTTTCATTTACTTTAAAAACAACTGTAATTCTACTGTTTTAAAGACACTTTAAACAGATTTTTGTTGAAGAACATAGTAACATGATTGTGTTGTTTATTTTAAAGACAATGTTTAAACAAATTCATTGTGGAAAGCTTGATGATGGTAGCATTAATATTACGTTTTGTTCCTAGCATTGCCTGTACTGTAAGAGATCTTTTCATAAGTGCACATTTGAAGGAGAAGATATGTTAGTACTCAAATTCCAAACAGGTGGTCAACTGGTATGATCTGGCTCACAGCATATTGAACATCTTTGTCTAAGTACATACATTGGGTAAGCTCTGTCAGAATTTCCAAGAAATTTAATCATGATGAGATCAAAGCAGGTAATGCTAGTGTTGTTGGAACAAGTAAATAGTGTGAAGAATACATAAATTAAGCAGATTTTTTTAAATTAATCTCTGATGACTTTGCGTAATTTTGAATTTCAGAAAGTCAGGTGTTACGTAATTCAGGGAGTGCCCATATTGATCACCTAATAGTATATGTGTAAGGATATCCTAATGAGGAAATATGGATCCTGTGCAGCCGCAAGAGAAGGCAGTAGACATGGCAACAAACAATCCGAATCGAGAGGCGAGATCGTGGTCAATGGGAGTGAGGTAAGTTGAAATCCAAGACAAACACAGGTGGCAAACAATCCGAGTTGAGAGGCAAGGTCAGAAGTCAAAAGGCAAAAGGAGTAGGCCAAAATCCAAAGTGACACAAGTTTTAGTAATCGCCAGGTAGAGCTCTCAGAGAGTAAACTCAGTACCGAGCAGCGGGAAGCGGGTTAGGATGGTTTAAATAGTACTGCTTGTTATTATTAATCCACTGCTGGTACTGGTTAGTTCTTTTGCAAGATGATCTCTACTGGCTGGTGGTTGTGACAGTATGTTGATTTTAGTAAAGGTATTATCAATTTGCTAAAAGTCAGTTACAACCACCGTCCTGCAGCATCACTCTGCCTGCAGCTGCCCTGCAAAACCTTAACATTCCCACAAAGGCTTATGGTTTCCCAGAGGATAATATTTTAACTGGACCTTCTTTCAGCCTGTCCTTAATTATAACTTATTAGCACTTGAATTTTTCTACTATCCTTTTCCCCTACATAGTTTCACCTCTGCTGCTGCACTTTCTTTATTACAGTTCACTCACGGTACTGCCAACAGACCCTTCCACCCCACCCCCCAGCTGTTTCTTTTGAGCTGACTTTTCAGCTGCTTTTCTCTGAACCTCTTCCCTGCCTCTACCCAGCTATCTTTCTGATCAGTGTTATTCATCTTTATTCCAAGGGCTCATCTCAGACTGCCCTCACTCTTCCACCAAAGCAGCCTTCACTTTAACCAGTCCACTCCTATCCGCAACCCTGGTCTTCTCTCCAGCTGTCTCACTCTCAGTGTTAACCCGACTGTGGACTGTCTTTGCTCCACCTGTTGTCTCCACTCTGTAGCTTGAACGGTCTACAATCCTAGCAGTCCTCTCCAGCACTAACATCAGACAGTCTTCATTTACTTTTTTCTTGTCTTTCTCTCCAGGGCCACTTTTCTGCATCCCAGCAAATCCTTCCATTTTCCTGAGATTCCACTCCCTGGGCTCTAATCTGGGAGTTCTGCCTGTGACTGTGCAGTCCAGGGTGCCCTTAAGCAGTTAGGGTCCCCTTAGGCAGATACACCAAACAGTGCATGCTCCATAAAGAATGGCATTGGTCAATGTCCTGACCTGAGTTACCTGTCTAGCCTCCTTGCTTGACCTTGCTTGTATTGCAGATTGGGGCTAAGGACTGTTCTGGACCTTGGTGACTCAACCCTTAAATTTCCCTTCTCACCAATTTAGTCTTTTATTTTTTCTTTTTCTATTTCTATTTTCTATTTTTATTATTATTTCTTACTATTTTTATACCTTCCAGCACTCCAGTGGAGCCCTTTTTGTTCCTGGTTTCCAGTTCTCTCGGACTGAATAATACTTCACCAATTCCTTTTTTTTTCAATATTGATTTTGTAAAAGTGCTGGTAGATGAGACAGTCGTTTATCCTGAGAAACCTCCATCCGTCCTTAGTAAGTCCTCCGTAAGGGCTCTGCCTTAGAGCTCTACATGAGACTGTTCTGTTCAGAGGCTTCCAGTAGTTGAGAGGTGACCAGAGGATAGGTCAGAAGCAGGGACCCCACTTTAATTTTAGAGACGTACTGTATCTGTTCAGACAGTACCTGAAAATTTGGCTCCATCTGCTCCCAAGAACTTCCTTGGAGGATTGCCTTCGAGAAGATTGCACCTGCAGCGCACGTCTGGGCTGGTCTGTGAAGAGATCCCCTTGAAAGCGTAACGAGTATCAGCCTGTCTCTTCTGGGTTTCCTGCAGATAATATCTGTGGTGCGTTGTGCAACAAGGACTTCAATGAGACTGTGCTTGCTGACAGGCCCTCAACATGTAGTTGGATTATTTGGAGAGCTGGTTATGGCTGTGATGTACTTTTTATTTATCTTCTTCTGGCTAAAGGACTTGGAATAGGATGCTTTGAGGCTCCTCTCATGAAGTTTCTCTTAAAATTTACTCTTTGGTAGTTAGATCATTATTTTCTCCAGGCATGTCTGGGTACTGACAAATAGTATGACTTTCATGCTGATGTATTGCTCTGCAAACAATACATTAAAGATATTTCATATTTAAATTATTTTATAGAATCAGTACTTAGCCCAATGTGGACAAGTTATCATTTTATAACTAACTGCAGATGTAATACTTATTTTAAACTCAATCTGTTGCTCACTACTTTCTATTTCCAATTAAGCAGTATATAAGGAATTTTGTATTGCTCCTTTCTTCAAGGTGACATTTTAGTTGTGGAGGAGGTGGGGCATAAAATGGCAGAACTACAAGTAATAGAGATAGGTCCATAAAAGGAGATGAAGAAAGAGTTTCTAACATAAAGCTAGTTATGTTAAGGCCCAAGTATGTCTAGGACTGTATAATTTTAACAGGGTCTGGGTGGAATGTTTTTACGGGGTGAGCACAACTTTTAACAGATATGCTTAAGGGGGGAGTGCAGTCCAAGGACAAGATTGCCTTGGTTCCAGCAGCTGGAGGTAGGCACCACCCAGTGGGATACTATTCAGGTCCATTAGCTGCTGTAGCCAAAGAGTGTGGGGGGTCCGTGAAGATTTTAAAAGATGAAATACTGTTTACTGATGGGTCCTCTCTGGTGAATGAGGGAGAACAGAGTATAGGCTGAGTTTTTACGACAGAATTTGATATGCTATCAACCGGAAAGATGCCCCCCACTGCCACAGTGTAGCAAGCCAGTTGAGAGCACTGATTGAAGATTGTAAATATGCTAAAGGACAATGTTAACAATTTATATTTATATACTGTATGTATTTGGCGTATATGTACAGTATGCCATGATACTGGATGGCTGTGAAGGAATAGGATTCCCTCCCCACGGCAGGGACAGTTTGTCTCTGAACTGTTAGAAGCTTTGCAGCTACCGACAGAAGTAGCTGTGGTTAAGTGTAAGTGACATAATAAGGAAATGTTTCCAGAAACTCAAGGGAACAACTTTGCAGATGCAGCTACCAGGCGAGCTGGTGGAAAAGGACAGCTGTAAGACATTCAGGTTGAGGCCTCTAAAGCAGGGAAATTGACATGGTTAGAAAGAATGTGGGGCTGCATGATGATGGGGTGTGGTGCTGCCAGCATACCAGATACCTTGCATGCCCTCACAGCCTAATGCTTTTTGTAGCCCAACAAATGCATGCCGTTGGATACCCAGGTGTGAGTCAAATGGTGCGCCGGTTGCTCCTAAACTGGGTGAGGACTAGGTTTAAAGCAGTAGCCACTCATGTGGTATCTCAATGTGATGCTTATCAAAAGAATTCAACTACAGCTCAGGTACGGGTACGATGGTTCAAAAGGCCAGCCCCTGAGGGGCTCTGGCGAATTGACTATTGTAGCTTACTGGTACATAAAGGGAACACTGGGCTCTTAATGATGGTGGATCTGTCCTCCTGGTGGGTTGAGGCCACTGCCTCTGTAACTGACAAACATTTGATAACGAAAATAATCCCTTGGTGGTTTGACTGCCCTGCCGCTTGGATTCTGATCTAGGGGCATACTACACTGGAAAGGTGTGTCAGGCTGTAATCACCTCACTGGGAGCAAGGTGGGATTTACATTGCCCCAATCGCCGACAGTTCACGTTTTTATATTATATTATATTTTTAAGTAAATATAATATATAGAAATAAAGTTAAATAGAATGAAATAAAGATTCAATATACAGTAAATCTTTTCATATGTTTTAAGAATGGTGTCACAAGAAAGAATTTAAGCAAAGATATTATGAACTGGAGTTTGGTTACTATTTTTATTTGCATGGTTTATGTAATAAAACACATTTAGAAGTAGATTGATTTTTCAAAAGGTTTTCAGTATTGTAGATATTTCAAAGACATTTTAACATGTTGTATTGTAAAAAATAGTTTCAACTTATTTTGGGTGATACACAGTTAAATACACAGTCTGCAGTTAAATAACTGGGAAAACATCTGAGTGTCTAAGCATGTAAATTATGGCATTTCTAATTATCAGATTAGGATGTACTCAAATTTTAATCAAATAAAAGATAGTAGAAAATTGGTAAGAAAAATGTAAAAAAAATCAAACATAATGTTGATTACAGAAAACAGAGTTTTAAATTACAGTGTTATCTTCCACCTCAGTCAATTTTGTGGATATTTATATAATTAATGATATTATTTGTATTTTGCTATTGCTTAGTGATTATTAGTAGAACAGAAGAAAAAATGCTTAAGTCTTCTTGTATGTATAAAAGTATGTATGATGATGGGAATTGTTCACATTAGCAATGTTTGCTCAATATCAGAATACTGAGTGAATCAATGGAATAGCAATTTATGTTCAGATAACCACAACAGAAAACCATCATCTGTGATGTAAAGGTCAAATTTGAATGAGGTTCTTTAGTGATGTCAATGGAAAGAAAAGAGAAAACCACTATCATGGTGGTTAAAACATTCTATCACAATGTCCTAAACACTTTTTAAATGTGTGCATACATGTAATGCAAAGACTGATTCTTTTAGTATAGTAACAGTAATATCAAGGCAAGACAAATTACACTTTATATAATTAAAAAGTACATAAGTTATTACATCAGGTGGGTAGCTGCGTCAGCATGCGTAGGCTGCAAAGGAACAAGTAATGGGTTTATTCCATGCTGAAAAAAAGAAGAAAGAGAACACAACTTATGTAATAAGTTATTACATATTTACTAATACATTTAGAATTATTAAGTATGAAATGTTACAAAAATAAAGTTCTATATCTATAAATTATAGACTGCACATTTAAATCATTTACTTGATTTGATGGTAGCATAATAATAATATAAATATCATGCATTTAAACAGGGGATCCCAAATATAGAAGGGACTCATTTCATTTAGCCATCTGGGTGAGGTGTGTTATTGGATACAGATGCAGCCATTCAAAATGAGTGAGGTACACCAAGGTACAACTTGGTGGGAGTGTCGCATCATAACACAGTATGATGCAGTGTAACACGTCATCTGACATCATATCGGAAAGTATCCGGAATCACCTTGTAAAACCGGCAGGAGGAGCCAATAAAGCTTAACCTCTCATGTACAGCACTTGAGCTTTTAAATTAAAACTGTCTATTACAGCATGTTAATCATCAGTCATTAAAAAGTTGGTATATTTTATGAAAGCAAGATGCTCAGTTGGGCAAAAGTACACAACCTACCTTCATCAGGAATATTTTAATTATGCAGAAATATTTTATGCATCAAAGCCTTTACCGAAGATATTACTAGTAGTATTAATAATGAATGACCTTGGACAAGCTGTAAAGTCAAAGTATTACGCTGGTCCCCATTAATTGTAACCGTCATTTTAAATGAAAATACTTTATTTTTTCATCGACAAAAAGTAACACCACAGCATTTCATTGATCTAACTAACAAGGATGGGACATCAGCTAGCCAATATGATAAAGGAATAAATTACTTTTTTGTTTATTTCTTTAGCACATTTATATGAACATTTCCATGGATTGTACAAGCACTGAAAAACTGTCCAATCACTAGTTCATCGGGCATTTTCTTTTACTATAACAGACATAAAAACTCCCTTGCTTTTAACAGAGCGTTTTATCATTTCTAACAACAAAAATGATTTAAACTGCGACGCTTTTATCATTCAACGAGAGCTCAAAATATCACAAGAAACCTCAAGAGATCAACAAAGACAACAGAAAAAGATACAGTGCCTTGCGAAAGTATTCGGCCCCCTTGAACTTTTCAACCTTTTGCCACATTTCAGGCTTCAAACTTTCAGTGCAGCAAACTCACTCCAGAAGTTCAGCGAGGATCTCTGAATGATCCAATGTTGTCCTAAATGACTGATGGTGATAAATAGAATCCACCTGTGTGTAATCAAGTCTCTGTATAAATGCACCTGCTCTGTGATAGTCTCAAGGTTCTGTTGAAAGCGCAGAGAGCATCATGAAGACCAAGGAACACACCAGGCAGGTCCGTAATACTGTTGTGGAGAAGTTTAAAGCCGGATTTGGATACAAAAAGATTTCCCAAGCTTCAAACATCCCAAGGAGCACTGTGCAAGCGATCATCTTGAAATGGAAGGAGTATCAGACCACTGCAAATCTACCAAGACCTGGCCGTCCCTCTAAACTTTCAGCTCAGACAAGGAGAAGACTGATCAGAGATGCAGCCAAGAGGCCCATGATCACTCTGGATGAACTGCAGAGAACTACAGCTGAGGTGGGAGAGTCTGTCCATAGGACAACAATCAGTCTTACACTGCACAAATCTGGCCTTTATGGAAGAGTGGCAAGAAGAAAGCCATTTCTCAAAGATATCCATAAAAAGTCTCGTCTAAAGTTTGCCACAAGCCACCTGGGAGACACCCCAAACATGTGGAAGAAGGTGCTCTGGTCAGATGAAACCAAAATTGAACTTTTTGGCCACAATGCAAAACGATATGTTTGGCGTAAAAGCAACACAGCTCATCACCCTCAACACACCATCCCCACTGTCAAACGTGGTGGTGGCAGCATCATGGTTTGGGCCTGCTTTTCTTCAGCAGGGACAGGGAAGATGGTTAAAATTGAGGGGAAGATGGATGCAGCCAAATACAGGACCATTCTGGATGAAAACCTGTTGGAGTCTGCAAAAGACCTGAAACTGGGACGGAGATTTATCTTCCAACAAGACAATGATCCCAAACATACAGCAAAATCTACAAAGGAATGGTTCACAAATAAACGTATCCAGGTGTTTGAATGGCCAAGTCAAAGTCCAGACCTGAATCCAATCGAGAATCTGTGGAAAGAGCTGAAAACTGCTGTTCACAAACGCTCTCCATCCAACCTCACTGAGCTCGAGCTGTTTTGCAAGGAAGAATGGGCAAGAATTTCAGTCTCTCGATGTGCAAAACTGATAGAGACATACCCCAAGCGACTTGCAGCTGTAATCGCAGCAAAAAGTGGCTCTACAAAGTATTAACGCAAGGGGGCCGAATAATTTTGCACGCCCCACTTTTCATTTTTTTATTAGTTAAAAAAGTTTCAAAAATCCAATAGATTTCGTTCCACTTCACAATTGTGTCCCACTTGTTGGTGATTCTTCACATAAAATAAAAAATTTATATCTTTATGTTTGAAGCCTGAAATGTGGCAAAAGGTTGAAAAGTTCAAGGGGGCCGAATACTTTCGCAAGGCACTGTATGTGTATCAAATAGTGTAAATGAGAATCCAAGCTTTTTTATCTACACTAAGAAGTAGTCTTTAAAATTTCTTCATCACACAGTGAAGTCAAAATTCCGGGATGTGCCTATATTAGAAAATATAGGACTTCTTTGAATGTACAGATGCAGCCATTCAAAACAAGCGGGCGATACAGCATTATTTTGCGGTGCGCTTTACGCAGTCTACCGCGAGTTACTGTAAATTCTCCTATAATACCGCAAGTAAAATAATAGTATCTGGAATTTCAGCAAGGTGGAGCTAATAAAGGTCAACCTCTCATGTTTGAGCTGTCACCATCAAAGTCTTTAAAGAAGATATTACTAATGGTATTAATAATGAATGACCTTGGACAAGCTGTAAACTCAAAGTATTACCCTGATCCACATTCTTTTTTTCATTGACCGTCTTTGTAAAAGTAACACCACAGCATTTCGCAATCACGCATTTGTTTCCAATCATACAAAGTACTGTTCTTTTTGAGAATCGATTCACCATGCCTTTAACATGCTCATAAAAGAGATTGATTTAGGAACATAAACATATTACTGTATGCAAACGAATGCATTAGCACGTCAAAGCCCATTGAGGAGCCGAGCGCAATAACTGTTTTGTCCCTTGATTTACTGATCTGCATTAATTACAGAAATCGAGTTCCTGCTCTTTGCAGACGACCTGGTCCTGCTGTCGCCCACTAAACAGAGGCTGCGGCAGAACCTGGCACTGCTGGAGCAGCACTGTCAGACCTGAGCGCTGACAGTCAATCTGGATAAGACCAGAGTTATGGTTTTCTAGAAAAAAAGCCAGACCTCCAGTAGTCTTCCTGAAATAGTCGGATTATAAATGAATAAACGCATCTTATTAAAAACACGTTTGCGTTTGTTTGGGAGCTATATTATGTTTTTTTTCATATGTAAGATATAATGATGTGTTCCCGCTTACACATCGCACGACTTTAAAAGCTAGAAAAACTGGTTTCGATTAACATTATCTGGTGAGCCTTGTTTTGTCAAAGAACACCCAAAAAAAAACAGACATTGTGTGGTACAGAACAGAGCTCAGTCAATTCAAACAAGTTCAGTTAAAAAAAAAATGCAATGGACATAAAAACTCCCTTGCTTTTAACACAGCGTTCCATAATTGCCAACTACGACATTTATTTAAACTGCGACACTTATCATTCAACCAGAGCTCGAAATATCACAAGGATCCTCTAGAGCACAGCAAAGACTGTATTAAAAGTATACTAGTGTAGTGGTTTGATGGGTTTACTGAGACAATTATTAATTGTAGCAGTAATCACGAGGTTGTTCGTTGGGGCTTTTAGAAAATCAATCGTCAGAACAACTAGCAATGCACACACATTTATTAATATGACTGTGCACCAAACATATACTAGTCTGCCTGGATACGAGCAGCAGACCTTACTGTGAGGGTTATCAATATACAAGGTATATAATCTCGAAGAGATGCAAACACAAAGAGATACACAACAGAGAATATATGTCAATATATAACGTTCAGTTACCAAATCGCTAATCAGTGTTATTACCCACTGTTACTCTAAACTCGGAAGTAAATACATTACTCATGAATTAAATTGATAACAACTTGTGTTGAGGTACAATTGAATTCTCGAGACGCAATGTAGAACATGGGGTTTACTTATCCACTGTGTATGGATTTGGAATTTCCCGGCACGAACACCAAACCATTTTTTTTTTAATTTAACTATTTAACTATAACTTTTTTTAATAATTTAACTATCGAAACCTGTTTTTATTTCGCCTGGCAATCTACCTGAATGCCGAACTACAGTATCTGAGAAGAGCCACAATTGAACTAGTGTTGATAATAAGAGAGAGAGAGTCCCTGTTACCCCCATTTTGATTTAAATTGCAAACGTGTGTTTAATTATATGTATTTTTTTATTCACAATCAGACAAATGCAACATAAATTGTTATCTTTGTCTTCTAAGTATCTTAATAAACTTTCAGCATAGCTTTCTCCCTGTTTAGATTTATTTTTCTTGGGATTTTGGGATCAAACATGGAAAGATTAGATTGTAATCGTTTTTATTTTTTAAATACATTTTAGAAAAGTGTAATCTATACTAAAAAGCTGTATTTATTTAATACCACTCGATACTTATATTAATGGAGTTTAGTTGATACTGTTTAATCTATTATTTTAAATTGTATTATAGCATTGTACACATGCTTAAAAGAGAAGAGAGAAAACATAAGCCTTCTTCAGGTGTGAGGGTTTCTGCTCAGAATGAAATGCTTAAATGTAATGTAGGCTCTGAATGGGTTCAATTCAGTGCGAATTGTAACACTAATTAATTATTATTGATTATAAATCAGTAATCAATCATATTACATTAAGCACTATAATAAGTTGTTGCACTTTCCTCCGCATCTTGTAAAAATATATTTCCATTGTTCAAATATACATTAAATCTGACTATCATATAATATGTTAAATAAAAAATTAAAGCAAAAATTGGGTAAAATATAATTTAAAATATTTTGCTAACAATGTTAACTGTTTATAAATAATAAAATGTATCAACTAAGGAGTAGGATGGCACAGTTGTTAGCATGCTTTTTGTTTTGTTTCTTTTTCATAAATACAACAGTAGTACCTGATGTCTCAGTGGCTTTCAAAATTAAATTCTGCATGCAAACCTGTGAACTAGAAAGATAGCTAAAATATCCATCAATTTCTAATGGTGGTGAAGTGTTTAGCATTGCTATCTTGCAGCACTGGCGTCCTAGGTTCAATTCCTGCCGTCCTGTGTGTGTGGGGTTTGCATGTTCTCTCTGGGTTACATGGTTTTTCTCCATATGTGTGATATGACTCTCTCTCGCACTCCAAAACATATTGGTTAGTTAATTGGTTTATGGGAAAACTGGTCCTGCTGTGTGTGTCTTTGTGTCTGTCTGATGGACTGGTGCTATGTCCAGGGTGTATTCTGCCTTGTGTCCATTGCTTACTGGGATAGGCTCCAAATCCTCTGTACTGGATAAAGAGTAGATATGGAAGTAAAAGCACTGTGTGGATGGAACAATACACAGTGTTAGAAACCCACTATGAAATGACAGCATCTCACTGAGAATAAAATATTTAATGGGGCTGGCTTAAGAAAACAGTCTTTTCACCTCTCTTGCACATCAGTATCCATACTTAGTTATTTAAACAACTTGCCTCTAATTATAAACATCTTAATATGCTGGCTCTGTGGATACGCATCAGCTATTTTTGCCCATTCCTTCAATTCATGTGCATCCAAAACACAGTTCAATGCTAGCAACTGCACAAAATCTAAAATACAATCCTCATTTCAGTATCTATGTAAACAGACAGTCTGTTAACTTCATCATATTCATCAAAAGTATGCCTAACCCCATTAGAAAGTGTTCTTGTTATCAGTGTATTCCTCAACTTTTCCAAAATTATCTTTTTCTTACCAACATCTCTAATCTTTCATCCTGCAATAACTCAGCCAACACTTAAATCCCCAAAAGTTGCTTGTGTTAATTTCTTTAAATCACAAATATCATATGTAAATACTGGCCATGTAATACTCTGCATTGTGGAATAAAAGTTTATTTCAAAGGGAACTAGAGAAACTAGGAACTAGAGAAATCAAGAAAGGCTTTTTTTCTAGAATTAATAAATGCACATCCTGTTCACTGGGGGTACACACTGAGCAATCTTCAATATGTTCAGAATATGACAGCGAGAATCCTAACTGGGATGAATTACACCTGTCTTCAAGTCCTTGCACTGGCTTCCTATCAGGTTTCGAGTTAACTTCAAAATCCACATCCTCATTCAGTACCTACTGTATATGGCTTATTATCTGTCTACTCCCCACCTTTTTCCGTCTGACTCTTGTCTTCTAGCTGTCCTCAAGAACATCTACATTCTGTGGGTGACAGGACCTTCTCTAGCTGCACCCCAGAGCTCTTGATGTAACGAACAGTTCTTTCCGGACCCTATGCGGACGACACAATCCGACGAAGTGGGGGAACACTGGGGAAACGTCATGCAGGAAAACGGGGCTGAAGACAGGGGGGCGTGTCCAAGGTGCGCTGGTGCACGGGGAGGTGTGGCCGAGGCGAACAATCCCAAAGAATAATCCATAGAGTATCCAAAAACACACGAGTAAGTCCAAAACCAGGAGATCCATCAGAACTCGGAATTAAAACCACGAAGGCCGGGTCGGAACCGGCGGACAGGGACAAGGAACAGGGGTTAAAACCTTAACGGGACCAGGCGCTTCCTGGTCCCGGACTCGCACGATATGGAAATCAGATGCAGAGCCCGGAAGAGCGTCAGCGCCTGGCTTTTAAGGTGGGCAGGGAATGGGAAACAGGTGCAGGGAATGAAGTCTTTAGTGAAAGGGCTGGAGCACCCTTAAGGAGGGGGGACTATAGTCGTGACACTTGATTTGTATCCCCAGTGATATCAGTCATGTACCCTGAGTGCATTTAAATCTAACCTCAAAATCTTTCTTTTCAGAAGACTTAGTGTCTGTATCTTCTTCATTTTCTAATTTTGGAAGCATCTCTAACTGCTTGTCTTTCTTATATGTATTTACTTTATAATCTGTGGTCCTTTTAACTGTTTTTACATCTACTGTATTGCTTTGAGATGCGACTTTTAAAGGTGATATATAAAATAAAGTTTTGTATTATTGTTAAAGAGAAACATGATCAGATTTTCCCTGGTTCAGAAAAAAAAATCTAAAGTATACTAGTTTGTCACTCTTCTCATTCCCTCTTTGCTAAATGGCTTTCCTACTAATCTGATCAATCTAGCTGCCTATTTTCTGTGCTTTCTCTATCCTGCTAGATTTACAATTATTCTTCTTAAAATAACTAATTCTTAAATACCTTTTTTCACGGTTAACATCTTGCAGCAACTCTGCAACAAAATATACACTTAGCTCAACCTGACAGTTCATCCTGCTACAAACATTGAATAAAAAAAATCTTAAGATTTCTATATTTATGTCTTTATTTAGTGGTTTCATTAGTGACAAAGGCTAAACTTTCTTGGAAAAATGTCTTTTATGTGTTGAAGAACAACTGACTTGCTTGTGCAAAAAAAATGTATAAATCCTTTCACCTGGCAATCTACCTGAAAGCCCAATTATCTGAGAAGCCCTCCATGGAACCATATTTGCTATTAATTCATTTAGGGCTCACTGAGAGAATTGCTGTTTTTTATGCATGCCAAAAAATTTCAGTGCCGTCGTCTCCACTTTAAAGGTACCCCCGTGCTGGAAGAATTTGACCTCGGAACGTTTGCCCAGTGTACTAATATAGGCACATCCCGGAATTTTGACTTCACTGTGTAATGAAGAAATTTTAAAGACTACTGCTTAGCGTAGATAAAAAAGCTTGGATTCCCATGGACAGTATCTTATACACATATATTTTTCTGCTGTCTTTGTTGATCTCTTGAGGATCCTTGTGATAATTTGAGCTCTCGTTGAATGATAAAAGTGTTGCAGTTTAAACGATTTTCATTGTTAGAAATTATGAAACGCTCTGTTAAAAGCAAGGTAGTTTTTATATCTGTTATATAAAAAGAAAATGCTCGACGTACTAGGGATTGAACAGTTTTTCAGTGCTTGTACAATCGATGGAAATGTACAAATAAATGTGCTAAAGAAATTAACAAAAAAGTAAGTTATTCCTTTGTAGTGGCAATGCTTATTAATAAGATAGAATTAAGTGTTGCTGTGCTTTCCTCATCTCTTTCTTCATCTCTGTGATGCAGCCACAGAGAAACTATTCATGCAGGCTGATTTAAAGCTGTTTTTTTTTGATAAGGGACAGCTCCCAAAGGGGGATGCAATTAGCTAAGCCTGGCTATCATGATCAATGGTCATCCATTGGTGCCTATCTGTCTAGGGAGTGCCAGATGGACATCTGGACTGCATTCCTAGGTGTCAGGAGTTAGTGACTCATATCTCACCTTGATCAACCAATCAGGGACTGGTAGGGCCGGGTAACCCACATGGGACTCTGATGGCCATGGAACTTTCAGCCAATCAACGAGCTGAAGTTCTTCCAGGTAAAAACAGGCAACACAGAGGGCCTGAGACAATTCTGTGGACAATTCTAAAGGGAATTTAAAGGAGAATTCCAGGGCAGGACGTCCCAGGAGTAGAAGGCTCCCAAGGGCAGGACATTCTCGCAGCGCGCCTCCTGACCATCCTGAGACTCAGCGCGGACAACCACGGAACGGCCAGTGTCTCCGAGTGCCAGAACTTTCCTTTGTTCTAAGAGTCTAAAGCGGAGGTTGCCATTGATTAACCAGAGGATCCACCCGAGGTTAGCACCAGCAGCAGGCCTCGTGAACAGGTCAGAACTGTGGACAGCTGAATCACTATTCAGAACTAGTGCTTCATCAGGAACGAACCGGTACTCTTCCTGACCTGCTGGGACCCACAGTCATCTTTTCTCCTGTGCACAAACTTTGCTAGTTAAAGCCAACACTAACTAGCCGGTCAGTGAGCATCAGCAGCGCACCGTCGCAAGTCGCACAGCACAGCCTGGCACGCAGCCAGAGAGCATGGATTGGACAGCAACAGCCTGCAACTGTTTCTTTGTGCCCGCAGGAGATCTGAATCCCCAGAGATTGGATGAGTATTCAACTTCACTGCATTACTGCTCGAGAATTCAATTGTTATCAGTTGATATCAATTTAATTCCTAAGAGTTATGTACTTGTTTTCAGTATCTAATGTAGAAGTTGTAACCAAGTTCAATTACGAAACGGTCTAAATGAATAATATACTGAACGTATGTTCTCTTGATATATGTAACACTTCATAACTGAATGAATATATATCTTTTGTATTCTGATAACCTTCTCGATAAGATCTGTTAGGTTTATATGCATATTCTATGTATTTATAAATGTATCCTCGTGTATTAGTACCTGTGTGTGTGTGTTGTTTGAGTTATATCGCATGGTTGGATTCTAAAGCCATCAAAATAATCAATTTTGTGATTTACTGCTACAATTAATAATTGTCCCAGTAAATGCCCAAACTCTACAGAACTGGTGCTTTCAGAGAGCACACTACACCTTTATCATATTGGTTAACTAATGTCCCATCCTTGTTAGTTAGATCAACGAAATGCTGTGGTGGGTTTTACTTTTTGTCGATGAAAAAATAAAGAATTTTCATTTAAAATGACGGTTGCAAATAGTGTGGACCAGCGTAATACTTTGAGTTTTACTGGTCGAGCTCATACAGTTGTGTCTGTATTTCTTGGTCATATATTCGGCTAGTGTGTATTGTCTGTTAAGGGTTCTGTAGCATTCCACACGGCTGGGCAGCTTGTTCCCCCCTCCCGCTGAAGACTCAACCCCTTCTACTTTGATAATACCTGTGAAACTGGTTTAATTCGTCACAGCCAGCACTCCCGCAGAGAGTGATGAAAACCACATGTAAGACTTTGGTGCTTAAAATGTTTAGGGAGAAATGGAGTATTGGTGTGTATTTTTTCTTTAAAATACCAATACCAGCAACATACAGTTTACATAATATGTTTATGTTCCTAAATTAATATCATTTATGACCTTTATGACCTCGTTATGCTCCTCTGCGTTTTATGCTTAGCTACTAAAATTCCTTAAGTGGTAAAATTCCATATAAATATTCAATACTAAGCAGAATAAAATGTGCACAGTAAAGAGATTAAATGATTAAATATTTCACTAACGACCAATACACCACATGTTGCATTAACATTGGAATGTTTTCTTTACAAGTGTCAAAGGAAGTGATGCACAACCTGTCTCTTCTATAACTCTTCAGTTTACAGAGAAATTCCGCCAGAGCCTCACAACATTGTCCAATAATACTCTTCTCATGTCTTATTTTTAGTTAAGCAGGATTTGAGCTACAGACCATAACAGACCAAAAAACAGAACCCACCTGCGATTCGGGTGTTAACAAAACGTGTTTACAAAGAAAGTGAAATACAGTAATACTACCAGCTATCTAGATACATAGATTTAGATATTTAGATCCTTAAATTAATATCATTATTAATTTCTTTAGATACGTGATTAAATATTATATTCTCGATCATAAAACAGATAATTCCGGTCCTGGAATCTGACTGGCTGACACCCTTCTGAAACATTACCATAATCTCTGGTATACGGACATCCCAGAAATTTGACTTTTTACTGTGTGATAAATTTTAATGACCACTTCTTAGCGTAGATAAGAAAGTGTAGATAAAAAAGCTTGGATTCTCATGTATCTGATACAAGTATCTTTTCATACAGTCTTTGTTGTGCTCTCGAGGATCCTTGTGATATTTTGAGCTCTGGTTGAATGATAAGTGTCTCAGTTTAAATAATTTTGGTTGTTAGAAATTATGAAAAGCTCTTTTAAAAGCAAGGGAGTTTTTATATCCATTATTGTAAAAGAATATGCCTGACAATGTAGGTCTTGGACAGTTTCCAAGTGCTTATACAAATGTGCTAAAGAAATAAACAAAAAAAGTCAGTTCTTCCCTTATCATATTGGCTAGCTAATGTCCTGTCCTCGTTAGTTAGATAAACGAAATGTTGTGGTGTTTGTCAATTAAAAAAATACAAGTATTTTAATTTAAAATGATGGTTAGAAAGAATGTGGACCAGCATAATACTTTGAGTTTACAGCTTGTCCAAAGTCATTCATTATTAATACTATTAGTAATAACTTCGGTAAAGGCTTTGATGCATAATATATTTCTGCATAGTTAAAATATTTATGATAAAGGTAGGTTGTGTACTTTTGCCCAACTGAGCAATCTTGCTTTCATAAAATATACCAACTTTTTAATGACTGATGATTAACATGCTATAATACACAGTTTGAATTTAAAAGCTCAAATGCTGTACATGAGAGGTAAAGCTTTATTGGCTCCTCCTGGCGGTTTTACAAGGTGATTCCGGATACTTTCCAGTATGACGCCAAATGACACGTTACACTGCGTCATACCGTGTTATGATGCGACACTCCCACGGTGTTGTACCGTGGTGTACCTCACTCATTTTGAATGGCTGCATCTGTATCCAATAACTATATCCTGAAACCGTGGTTGAGTTGGAAGTGCGAGATCAATCCCGCTAGGTCAGAAGTCCAAAAGGTGCCTTGTCAAGATTCAATTAACGAGAGCCGAGGTCCAAAACTCCAATGGTTATCCGAACAGCCATGATCCAAAAGAGGTGGTCCACACAAAATGCAATGTCCAAACACACAAGTACCAAACCAAAAAAAGTACACTGAAGGCAGGGAAGCTCAAGGGCAGGGACAAATCCAAAATACTGAGCATAGAAGGGGACGACAGCTGATCTTAAGTGAACCTGGAGTTTAGACTTTTCCGTCTAGAGGGAAATTTTAGTAGCTGAGCATACAAAGAAGAGGAGTATAACATGTCTGAAGGTCATAAATGATATTAACAGGAATATTCAGGTGGGTAGCTGCGTCAGCATGCGTAGTCTACAAAGGAACAAGGAATAGGTTTATTCTATGTTGAAAAGAGAAGAGAGAAAACACAATGTTTCGTCTATGAAGCCTTCTTCAGGTGTGAGCCTAGGAATAGGAATTCCTAGTAATAGGAATATACAGATGCAGCCTTTCACAATGCATGGGGAACAACACAGTAAAAATGAAATGCAGAAGACAAAGATAACGATTTACGTTGCACTGTTAGATTGTGAATCAATAAAGACATTTAATTAAACACGGGTTTGCGATTTAAATGGAAATGGGGGTGACGGGAATTCTTAATCTAAATAAAAATAAAATAAATAAAACAGGTTTCGATAGTTAATAACCTCTTTTTATGCGTGAAACATGGGTGATTTTTCTTCCTCCTGATCAGCTTATAAATCTGTGTACGCTGTAAGGTTTTTACTTCTTAATTAAACTTTTAAAATACACGTTTCGAATAGAAACAACATATGCTGTTGTCTTCCTGGTATGTTGAACAGATCAGCAGGTCTTTTTTCCCCAGTCAGAGGGGTGTCAGATGGTGTCATGGTGGACATAAAAACAAGAGTTTGCTGCGACGTTATTGGAAACCCAATTTTAACAACAAATTGCCGGCATTATATCCGAGAAGACACAGACCGGCGCCAGTGGGAGCATACCTGGAGCGTAAAAGAAAAAGCCAGACGAACTAGGGTTTGGACAGTTTTCAAGTGCTTGTACAATCTATGGAAATGTTCAAATAAATGTGCAAAAGAAATAAAAAAATAATTTATTCCTTTATAATATTGGCTAGCTAATGTCCTCTCTTTGCTAGTTATATGTGACTTTGTTTCTGCATTGCGTAGCAATGATTGACTATATTCCCTGGCAGAGGAACATAAACAGCTTAATTTTCGTGTTAAATATTTTTTTAAAAATTAAAATTCATTCTATACAGCAATCACATATTTGGGGACTGTTTCATAAAACTTTGATGCTTAAAATGTTTAGGGAGACTGACGTGTATCTTTTCTTTAAACTACCAAGACTAGCCATATACAGTACAGTTTACATACAGTAATATGTTTATGTTCCTAAATTAATATCGTTTATGACCTTCAGATGCATTATGCTCCTTTTCTTTTTATGCTCAGCTACTAAAATTTCCCTTTAGTGGTAAAATTTCATATAAATATTCAATAGTAAGCGAATTAAAATGTGCAGAGTAAAGAGACTAAATGATTAAATCTTTTCACTACCGACCAATGTACCACGAGTGCCCCTGTCGGTCATTTTGGCCAGCCAATCACATACTGTGGTACGGCGCGGTGGCGGACCCACAGTATGGGTTTGTAACGTGCATTTTGAATGGCTGCTTCTGTAAACATATTATGTAAACTGTATATGGCTGGTATTGGTAGTTGAAATAAAAAATACACACCACTATTCCACTTTCTTCATAAACATTTTAAGCATCAGTCTTTCATTTGGTTACATACTTTGGTTATTTCGGAAAAGTTTTTACATGCTCCTTCTGACTATATTAAGTTTTTATACTTCATAAAAAGTTATAACATTTTAACCTTTTCTATGAACACTTGTTATCGTGGTAAAAAACTCATACGTTTTAGAATCCGCTAAATAGGGAATATTATATGGAATTGTTTATCAAAACAAAATTAGGAACAATATTAATTTACGGATCTAAATATATGTATATATAGAGCTGGTTGTATTACTGTAATCCACTTTCTTTGTACACATATAATTTTCACACATGATTACTTTCAAAACATTTTTAAGCTGTTCGTCTCAGCTGTGTTTCTAAGAAGCCCGTTGGTACAGCGGATTTGCCAATAGGGGTTCTGTCTAGGTGATCCAAGTTCAATATATGCTTCGGGCACAAGATTTTCTTCTAAACAAGACTTTCTAAAACATAAAATAGTAAATATTATGTATACTATATTAAAATTTTATGTTTTTATATATATATTATAACATATTCAATGTTAAGTGATATTAATAATGAAAAGGAACAAGTAATAGGTTTATTCCATGCTGAACAAAAGAAGAAAGAGAACACAACGTTTCGGCCGTGGAGCCTCACACCTGAAGAAGGCTCCACGGCCGAAACGTTGTGTTCTCTTTCTTCTTTTGTTCAGCATGGAATAAACCTATTACTTGTTCCTTTGCAGCCTACGCATGCTGACGCAGCTACCCACCTGAATTAATAATGAAATACATGAATGACACAGAGCCTGCAACATACAGATTTTTGCAACAGGCAATTTGTGAAAACTTTCTTTTAAAAAAAACTTTTATTTAAACAATATCTAGTACCTGGATACGTTTTTATAAACCTTAGTTTGAATAAAGCAGATCCCAGGTGCAACTGACTTTATAATACAAAAATTTATAACACATATTTTTTAAGCATTCGTTCTTCAGCCTTCTGAAGTCTCTCAAAAATGTAAAAATAATATTGTGGCACAATGGGCAACCGATTATTTTAGTTTTAAAGAAAATAAAAAATAGGAAACAATAACGTGTGTAAAATAGACATTAAAGGAACAAGTAATAGGTTTATTCCATGCTGAAAAGGCTCCACGGCCGAAATGTTGTGTTTTCTTTCTTCTTTTTTTCAGCACGGAATAAACCTAGTAATTGTTCCTTTGCAGCCTACGCATGCCGACGCAGCTATCCACCTGAACTAAAATAGACATTGCATGGTTTTAAAACCCATAAAAACGGGTTTAGTTAAAAACACGAAATCCATGATAAATGGGTGATTTTTCTTCCTTGTGATCAGCTTAGAATCTTTGTGTAAGCTATAAGTTTTTTAACTTTTTAATTAAACATTTTAAACACTTGTAAACACAACACATATTTCATACAGATAGAGTACAATCACATTCTCCTGTCTTCCTGTGGTGTGAAGCAAATTAGCAGGTGGCTGAGAAAATAGTGCACCACCCACTGAGCAGAGCTCGTTGGGACACAGTGATGTCATCTCCCTCCCTGCACATAGCAGGGCCCTCAGCTGCCTTGTCTGAGGAAGGTCTCCGTTAGGTCATGCGGCTAAAGATACACACACTCACACTGTAGCCAACAACAAGCTATAGTGGTGGATTATTTTTATATATCCGGCTATGTAAGTAAAAAGGTAATTCTCTGATCAGGCTTTGAACCCCCTGGGTGCAGAGCACTACATGACCGCCCATTCCCTATTACCACTATAAGGACAATTATACATTTTTTTTTTTAATGAACGTCAAATGTTTCCAAAATTTGTGATATTTTAGCTGCTTAGTTACTTGACTCCATATTAAGATTACAATCAAGAGTTATTAAATCAGTTATTTTTCTGAAATTCAACTATTTTAAATGTTTAATTAAAAAGTAAAAATCTTACAGCATGCATAAAGATTCAAAGTTGATCACGAGGAAGAAAAATCACCCATTTGTCTCACATAAAAGTGTTTAAGTATCTTAACCAGTTTTTTACAACTTTAAAGTCATGCAATCTTTGAGTTAGGCAGGAAGACGTCATTGTATCTATGGTTCCCTGTTGAATGATGCTGACAGACCAGGTTCAATTCCAGGCGGTGTAGTATATAGTACAGTTTAAACTTTCTTTTTAATTCTAAGTTAAATTGTTGGCTCATTATTGGCTGCTAACATTTTGCAGTGGAGCTAGTTGGGACATGGTGATGTCATCACCCTCTCTGCACATAGCAGGGACCTCAGCCACCTAGGCTGAGGAAGGTCTCCTTTATCTCATGCGTCTGGTTCCCTGTTGCGTTACGCTGGAGACCTGGGTTTGCACCCCAGGATGTTGTGTAAGCGGGATGAACTGGTGGGGTGGAGCAGCAGGGGCAAGGAACCGCGACAGTCACAATTTGGATTAAGATAAAATATAGATTTTCTCAATTCGGATGTAAACCTGAAAGAGACACATCATGTTCACAATAAGCTATAATAGTGGATTATTTTAATGCATTCGGCTATATAAGAAACAAACTGAAAGTAATGCTCTGATCGCGCTTTGAACCACCTGGGTGCAGCTCACTACATTACAGTGCTCAATACCACTACAAGGAAGAAGACAAATGTCAAAATGTTTCCAAAACATCCGCATGTGATACTTCAGCTGCTTAGTAACACAATTCCATATTAATATAACTATCAAGTGATGTTAAATCACTACAACATTTATCTTTTTAAAATAAAAGCATGTGGTGTTCTTACTACATATTCTTAGAAAAGGATAAAACATTGTAACTTTTTATGAAGTACAGAATAAAACCATAATAATGTTAGAACAAGCATGTTAAAACAAGAACCCACTGTAAGTTACCAAGTTAAAGACTTTGATGCATAAAAAATTCATGTATAATTAAATTATTTATGATGAAGGTGGGAGGTTGTGTACTTTTGTCCAACTGAGAAATCTTGCTTTTATAAAATATACTGACTTTTTAATGTTTAATGATTAACATGCGGTAATACACAGTTTAAAATTATTAAAAGTCTAAAGAGTATACAACTTAAATTCTTAATTGGAAAAAGGTTGTCCTTCAGCAATGACAGGGATTCAAAACCAGGTGTTTTCTGGCGACAGCTCAAATGCTATACATGAGACATGAAGCTTTATTAGCCCCAACTGGTGGTTTTACAAGGTGCATCCGGATACTATTATCCTATTTAAAAAAACATGCGGTTTATTGCGCCACGTCCACCATATTTTAACGCTGTGTACCTCGCTCATTTTCAATAGATCTGTATTTAATATATTGTGATAAATAAAATTAATACAAATATCAGTATAGTACACTTTAGTTTATTGTATTTTAGCATTAAAAAAGAGTCGTTTTTTGGGCATTGGGCAAATGTTCAAGGTGAAAATTCTTCCACGAGGAGTGTATCTTTAAAATGGAGAAGATGGTGCCAAAAATTTTTTACGCTCCCTCTCTTTAAAGCCCTGGTCAAATACTCAGACAGCACGTACAGTTAAAATTAAAACTGAACTTAAAACTGAACTAAAATGTCCCAGTTGACATGGCGATGCATATGATCAATGAGTAACCATCGAAACAGGGTCAAAAATTTTGGACTGAATTTCAAAAGCTTAGCCTGTCAGCAACAAAGAAAAAATTATACAATAGGCTACCTCAAACTGTCAGAAACTCGGCTCCGTATTTGACTCTTATTTTACTTTTTAGTTATAGAGGCGAGAAGACAACCCACTCTTCCCTCTGGAAGTCTGACCTGTCATCATCTTTAACCATTCCTTTGTTGAATAGCAGTTGTCAAGAAACAAGCAGAAAAAAGTGAATCCTAGCTACAATACATTGATATATTTTGTGGTAAGGGGAAGCAAAACATCAGTATTTACTGGTAGTAATTAGTGTAAGATTTAAATCAATTTCGATCAAGGTCTCCAAAACAAACAAGAAACGGAACATTTTCAGATAACAATTACTTTGTGTTTACATAAAATAAGTAATTAGTTATTGAGCAATCTAATTTCTTATTCATTTAAACAGTGAAATTTCAGCTGCAGAAGATTGCACCGGAGACAGCCCTAGCTCTGCTTGTCATAGAAGTTCAGGAAAAGGTGTCAAGTGCAATAATCTGGTGATCTGTAATAACAGTTTAACAATGTGCATAGATTAATGTAAAGATTCTGGAAACTAAACAATTAAAGAGCTCTGTGGGACAAAAGATAGAGTGGCTAAGGATCTGCGCCTGTGGCTGAAACACTGGCATTGTTCAAATCTCACGGCTGGCAGATAAATCCTGCTCCATTGGGCCCCTGAGCAAGGCCCTTAAACCCAGCTACTCCAGGGGTGCTGTATAAATGGCTGATCCGGAGCCAGCATCATAACATGTTTAGATTTCGAGGCAGTTTTTTAAATAACAAACTAGCTATGGATACATATGTGCTTGAGAAGTGGAAAGGCTGTTTTTTGGTGGAAGTGGAAAGGCAGCACTTTTATCCTCAGTGAGTAACTGCAGCCATCCCATAGCAAGTTTCCATCACTGTGTATAGTTACACGGTATCTTAAGTTCCATCCATTTTCTAATCTCTTTATCCAGTACATGGGACCTGGAGCCCATTCCAGCAAGCAACAGACACAAGGCAGGATACTCCCTGAATGTAACACCAGTCCAACACTGGGCAGACACAGACACAGACACAGACACAGACACACACACCAGGGCCAATTTATCCAGAATCCAATTAACTGTGAGAGGAAATTAGATCACCTGAGAAAACCCATGTGAACCAAGAAAGAACGTGTAAACTCCACACATACAGTACCCCAGGAATTGAACCTAGGGCCCTAACGCTTCAAGATAGCAATGCTAACCTCTGTGCTACCATTAAAAATATTAATTATTGATTACTGATAATTTATGGTAACACCTGGCTTTCTTATTTAGATGTATTTAAAACATTGAACTAAGTGTGACATAACATTCAGAAATACAATCAAAAATAGTTTGTGGTATTTTTATACATAAAACTTTTCTAAAATGTACAAAAAAACTTTTAAAATGTATAATCTTTCCACGTGTAATGCTCCTGCTTTGTTTAACAATGGTTTCAAAAATAAAACTAGTGAGAAAGCTATGTTTCAAGATAAAAGATATGAAGTTAAAAGAAATGATTTGCATTATTTGATTAATTTTAAATACTAAGTTTTAAAGGCAGACGCGCTGGGTGACATACGCACTCCAAGCTACAGAATACTCTTTCTGTATTGCTGAGCTCCAGGCGTCCTTTCTCTCTCGGTGACGCCTCTTTTCTGACAGAGCTCAGTGAGCAGTAAAGCTATTTTCTTTGCCTCTGATTGTAAAAAAAAAAGACTAGCTGATCTGCTTCACACAAAGGAAGAGCGGAGGATGTGATTTTTTCTGTACGAAACACATGTTGCATTTACAAAATTAAACTGCTTTACACATTTAATTAAAAAGGAAAATAATTACAGGCATACACAAAGAGTCTAAGCTGATCACAAAGAAAAAAAAATCACCCATTTTCCTCACATAAAACGCATAGTGTAATATTCCATATTAACTAGATTTAAACATGCATAGTAGAGAGATTAAATGAAGCAATCTTTTCACTAACAATAACTGTTTTGTCCCTTGATTTACTGATCTGCATTAATTACAGAAATCGAGTTCCTCCTCTTTGCAGACGAACTGGTCCTGCTGTCGCCCACAGAACAGAGGCTGGAGCAGCACTGTCAGACCTGGGCGCTGACAGTCAATCTGGACAAGACCAGAGTTATGGTTTTCCAGAATAAAAGCCAGACCCCCATTAGTCTTCCTGAGATCGTCGGATTATGAATGAATAAAAGCATCTTATTAAAAACGCGTTTGCTTTTGTCTGGGTATTTACTTTGTAATCTGTGGTTTACATCTACTGTATTGTTTTGAGATGCCACTTTTAAAGGTGATATGTAAAATAAAGTTTTTTATTATTGTTATAGAGAAACATGATCAGATTTTCCCTTGTTCATAAAAAAGACGATTAACATCTGTAATCTTTCCACTTGTATGTCATCTGAAAATACAAGAAGTTTCTGCTTTGTGCTAAGACATTAACGGGTACAACCCCCTCTCTGCGGGAGGGCTGGCTGTGACGAATTCTTTAAAGTACCGAGACCAGCCATATACTGTATGTTTAAGTTCCAAAATTAATATCGTTTATGGCCTTCACACGTGTTGCAGTATGCTCCTATTCTTTTTATGCTCAGGCACTAAAGTTTCCCTTCAGTGGTAAAATTCCATATAAATATTCTATACTTAAACGGGCACAGTTAAGACATTAAATATACATATACATACTGTATACAGTACAGTTTGCATACAGTAATATGTTTATGTTCCTAAATCAATCTCTTTTATGAGCATGTGAAAGGCATGGTGAATCGATTCTCAAAAATTACTGTACTTTGCATGATTGGAAACAAATGTGTGATTGCGAAATGCTGTGGTGTTACTTTTACAAAGACGGTCAATGAAAAAAAGAATATTGACCAGGGTAGTACTTTGAGTTTACACTTAAAGCTTGTCCAAGGTCATTCATTATTAATACTATTAGTAATATCTTCGTTAAAGACTTTGATGGCGACAGCTCAAACATGAGAGGTTGAGCTTTATTAGCTCCACCTTGCAGAAATTCCGGATACTATTATTTTGCTTGTCGTATTATAGGAGAATTTGTGGTAACTAGCGGTATTTACTGGTAACTCGCTGTATTTACCGGTAACTTGCGGTAGACTGCGTACAGCGTACCGGAAAATAATGCGGTATTGCCCGCGCATTTTGAATGGCTGCATCTGTATATATATTCTTCTTTTGGGGATTGTAACTCACAACCAGTTCCTACTCCACTTCCGTGTCCGTGCAAAAGACCTAAAGCAACAATTTCTGTATTGGTGCAATGTCTTCTGCCACCCACTACAGAATTCCAGTCTCAGTCAATCTAGGATGTGTTGGCTTTGTTGCCACCTGTTTGCTGTAAATGAATTAGAAGGCAATGACCCATCATTCAATTGCTTGCATCATAGCGCTTCCCATTCTTCTCAAGTCTGAAACCTTGTATATTAAAAACAACTAGATCCATCAAAGCTCAAGCCCCATTAGATCTGTCATTATAAAATAAAAAATACTGTTTTGGGGTTCTTTTAATACTTTTTGTTTTTGGAAGTCTTTATGGTATAGACAGAACTATGTCTTCAGCCAGTTTAGTTAAAGCCAAGCACTAAAATATTACTTTTAAATATTATGAAAATATAAAATTATATAAAAGTAAACCATACCTTTATATTTGTCTTGTTTCATCATAATTAGAATTTCACCCAACATTTGTAATTGATCCAATGCAATTTGCTTAGTGTTGATTGATATTTGTCATTTTTAAAATGTGTTTAATACAAAAAAAGTCATAAATCTCCTTTAAATAAAATATATGTTAAGTATTATTTATTAGGTGATTTGATTTACTGGGTTTATGTTTGCTGGTATTTGTCTTATTAATTACTTAGTGAAGTAATGAAGGGGGGTGTGATTAAAGATGTATTTTCATAAAGAATTAACACAAAATTAATAAAATGGAAACAAAATGAATTATACTTGACGCTATTATGAATTCACAATTTGGTGATTTACATAATAAATTTAATCAATTTCATTCCAAACAAACTGTTTCTCAATATTTTCAACTGTTTTGTGTTCATCAACATTTTCAACTATTTTGAAATATAAAAGTAAGAAAAGAATGGACATTGTGTTCAGTTGTGATTAATATTAACCTTTCTGTAATTCTTTAAAGCTACTTGAAATTCTTATATATATATATGATTTGAGATTTGCCTTGAAGATTTTTTTTACCTTTAAGTATTAGCAACACACAACTGATTTGATAAAATATTTAATGAGTATATATATATGATGTAAAGAAAATTTAAAATCTTACACCAACATTTAGTCTCCTTTCTCTTAAGTATTTTTTAAACCCACCTATATTGCAGTATCTTCAGAATGAGTGTATTTTTATTCAAATTTTGTTTGATGTTTTTGGTTTTGAAGTAGGTACTTACAGAAGGAATGTGATAAGAATATATCATATTAAACACAGGAACAAATTAATACAAAATCAGTAAAAAGTTAATTATCAGGCAGAATCTTCCAGTAGAAACAAGCAATATAATACTGATCCATCCAACCATTTGCTAACCACTTTATGAAGGACAGGGTTGTAGGGGAGCAAGAGCCTATCCTGGAAAGCAACAGGGGCAAGGTGGAAATAATACTAGCTACTGGTTTAATTTTTTCACAATGTTAAAAACACATAAAAAAACTACTGATAACTTTTCAGAAAACTAATTAATAATAATGTTATGGTTATTGAATAGACTAATTAATAATAATTAACCCTTTGCTAGGGTCAACATCTGTAGTTCTCAGGAGCTTTTAAACAAGAAAGGAACTGAGGTATTTTCTTAGGGGAAGTCTGAAAGACAATGATCAAAGAAACTGTCACAAATTATCAGTTGACCAACCAGGAGGATGAACCAAGTGCAGTACATCAGTGGTTAGGAGACAAAGGGAAAGGACCCAGAAGCTTCCGATCAAGGAGAGGGCTAGACGAGAGATGTGGTCAAGGGCGAAATCCGTAGTTTGTATCCTTAAAGGCTTAGAGAAGATTTAGATAAAACAGCAAGGTAGGAGCTCCGAAGGGGCGACCAATACCAGGCAAAGAGCAGAGGGTTGTAGAGGGTTTAAATATTGTGACAGGAGGAAGCTGCGTTGACAGGTGGAGTGTCCTGGCTGGTTGATTTTTAGCATGGTTGTAATTAGTGTGAGGGAGCTTCCGTATGGGAATCTGGTTGGATGAGGTCATGAAAGGAACTGTGTAGTTTACCTTGGTTAATTAAGTTCTGGGTAATTGATTAAGAGTCATAAACAGATGGGGAACAGAGTATTAAAAAAGGCAGGTAGCAGAAATTAGAAAGAAAAGGACCAGAGAGAACAGAAAAGTAGGACCAGAGAAAGGGAAAGACAGTAGAGAGAAGAAGTGAAAGTTGAGGTAGGAGGTTCTTGTTTCAATCAGCCTTTAAGACCAGATTTGAGTTAATGTTTTTGAGCCTTCTTAAGAGAAAGTGCTACTCTGTTGTTTAAGAAACTGGATTTCCATATACAGAAACCCTACGTTAAAAATTTACTTAAGAGCTAAGTGTACTAAAGATTTTTTATAATCATATATTCTCTGAATCACAGAGTTTATGCTATACTCATTATGGCCACATTATTGTGGTGAAAAACATTATGATTGTGTCACCGGGAGGGCAGGAGGGGTGCCCAAGTGAGTCCTTTTAAAACAGAATGATGGCTCAGCCACAATTGCACTTAAGTGCAAAAGTGATGGTTTATTAGGGCAGTGCTCTCCACAATCAATTATATATAGCAAAAAAAAACAACAAAATGGAACTAGAATACACAAAAAACAAACCCTTTCTCTAAGAAATGGAGACTAAGAGTCCTACCACTCTTAGGTCCTACCAGCTCCCCACTGCAGCTATAGCGAGACTAATCTCCTATTAGATCTCTCTCCCCCTCCTAAATAGGTACCGTATAGCCCTGCCCCCTCGGACTGTACCACTGTTACATAATTATGGAGCTGCATTTCAGCCAAGATAAATTAATTTCCCAACATGGCAATTCCTTCATTCTTTTAAACAATAGTGTATACAGAATGTACAAAAAAAAATACCAACCCTGAATACATTTCACTTATTTTTAACCACCTGTAAAAGATGTGCGCATGCACCACTCAGCGTTGACACTACAAAGCCAAGCTGAAAACAGGTATCAGGTTTGGACCAATGATGCAACCATACCCGGAAGTCGGACAGCAACACGGAAGAGACAAACAAACAGACAGAACTCTCTCTCACACAGCTAAGTATTAATAAACAGAAACATAACGATGGACCTACAGAGTTTGTGTTTGTGTCTCTACAGGTAACAGGAACTGATTTTGAAATAAGATGTGGTAATTTATTGCGTGTGTGCAATAGGAAACTGCTAGCCAAGCTCCCAGTGTGTACCCTCATGAGCTAGCTAGCCGACAGGAAAGTGTATGCAAGAACGTGTGTAACTTAAGTTGGATAATGGCGGTCGTGTACTGTACTGTCTGCGGACAATGACAGAGATCCCTCTGTCACAGATTGTGATAGTACAAAAGATTCAAACAAGATGGCAGAAAGCTGTTTGGGAATGACTCAGTCACCTGATTAACTGGAGGAAGACATTTACCTGAGTGATAGTTAAAAACTAGGAATCTTTAATTGACTGTCAATGTCTGCTGTCACGGAAGATCACATAGCTTCTGTAATGCACTGCACCAGAGTGGGAAGAAAGCAAGGAAAAAATAAACAATGATCATGTGGACTTAATGTTTTTTGGAAAAAAATATGCTTTTTTTGAGAAAGACATTTTGGTTGCGGCAAATGGTATAGTTGCCCAGTTAATTACAGAGAGGGTTTACAGGAATAGTTACACCTCAAAAAGTTATGTTTTTGGAAGTTTAGTGCAATATGTAGATAAAAAGCTCTGATTTTCTACCATACAACTGTTTTCCCAAGATCTGCCAATTAAATTTGACCTGTCACTGTACCCTATGCCAGTGTTACATATGGTAGAGGATGCAGGTATTTCCAACTTGGGAACAGAAGACTCTAATGGTTGTTGGGTGATTTTGCAAGAGTTCCAAGATTTCCTGATTTTCAAACCAGGAAAAGAGGAAGAGACTGAAGTATGCAAAAGTAAGGAAGAGGTAAGCAACCAACTGACTCTGCCCTAACAGTGAAAAACTGGGTCAGGGATGTATAATCCTCACCTGACAGAGAATGTAAAGGAGAAGGGCAATAAGATGATGCTGCTACACCCAAAGAAGTGTTGCTGGAGACTTCTGTGTGCATATTATCAGAATTCTGAAACCAGAAAAAGAGGGACAGTTAGGAACTTCAACATACAACTATGTATGCACAGGGTCATGTGGTATAAATGTAAAAATAAATATTTTAATATACAGATGTGTGTTGTGGTGTAGGTATACCGTGCATTTTGAATGGCTGCTATATATACAGATGCAGCCATTCAAAATGCACGGTACAAACCCGTACCATGGGCAACTACACACGAGCCACTGCGTCGTACCGCAGTAAGTGATTGGCTGGCCAAAATGACTGACAGGGGCACTCGTAGTGTATTGGTTGGTAGTGAAAAGATTTAATCATTTAATCTCTTTACTGTGCATGTTTTAATCTGCTTTGTATGGAATTTTACAACTAAAGGGAAATCTTTAGTAGCTGAGCATAAAAAGAAGTGGAGCATAACGCATCTGAAGGTCATAAACGATATAAAATTAGGAACATAAACATATTATTGTATGTAAACTGTACTGTATATGGCTGGTCTTGGTAGTTTAAAGAAAAAAAAATACCAGTCTTTCATTTCTCCCTAAACATTTTAAGCATCAAAGTTTTATGAAACGGTCCCCAAATATGCGATTGCTGTATAGGATGAATTTTAATTAAAAAAATATTATTTAACAAGAAAATTAAGCTGTTTACGTTCGTCCGCCTAAGAATATAGTCACTCGTTGCTACGCAACGCAGAAACACAGCCACTAACTAGCAAAGAGAGGACATAAATGATTTTTTTGTTTATTTCTTTTGCACATTTATTTGAACATTTCTATCGAATGTACAAGCACTTGGAAACTGTCCGTCTGCATTTTCTTTTACGCTCCAGGCATTCTCCCGGTCTGGCACCGGTCTGTGTCTTCTAGGATATAATGCCGGCGATTTACAATTTGGGTTTCCAATAATGCCACAGCAAACTCTTGTTTTTATGTCCACTATAACAGACAATCTCCCTTGCTTTTAACCGAGCATTTAATAATTTCCTTAAATGAAAATGATTTTAACTATTCGACAGAATTCTGGGGTCTCCCTATACCAGAGATTATGGTAAGGCTTCAGAATGGTGATTGGCTGACACCATCTGACACCCCTCTGATTGGGGAAAAAGACCTGCTGATCTGATCTGCATACCAGGAAGAGAACAGCATACAGTATGTTGTTCCCATTCAAAACATGTATTTTAAAAGTTTAATTAAGAAGTAAAAACCTTACAGCATACACAGATTTCTAAGCTGAATAGTAAGAAGAAAAATCACCCGTGTTACGTACATACAAAGTGGTTATTAACTATCGAAACCCGTTTTATTTATTTTATTTTTATTTAGTTTAAGAGTTCTCGTCTCCCCCATTTCCATTTAAATTGCAAACCCATGTTTAATTAAATATTTTTATTGATTCACAATCTGGCAATGTAACGTAAATCGTTATCTTTGTCTTCTGCATAATAATGTTCACCTCTCTGTCCAGCAAATTAATAATAAACTTGATTTTCGCCATCGCAGGTTTAAAGGTACCCCTGTCGTGGAAGAATTTGACCTCGGAACGTTTACCCAGCGTAATATTGTATTTCATTGCACTTTGACAGATTGTCATTAAATCAATTGTTGTCAGAATATCCTCACCTCCAAACAAGAACAAAATTGCAACGATTTTATTAACTGGCTGTTTCAGTAACTTAAAGTATATATTTAGAGTAATAATTTAATAATATATGTAAATGTTTTAAGATATGTTTATGTTGTGAATGTCTGAAGATGGTATCTTATTTTTAGTTTTTGTTTTGTTTAACGTTCATTTTGTAAGGGAGAGTGTCATAGAGACGATTCCTTTACCCCCCATCTTGATTAAAATACATTTATTTTTTCACAATCTGGCAATGCCAGACAGAATTCACATTCGCTGCAGCCAAATGGCCTTGCAGATCCGAAAATAAAGGAACAAAACAATTATCACGCCCAGTTCCTCAATGGAATCGCTTTAACATGCTAATGCGTTGGTGTAACAGTCCGGGTGTGGCAAGGTTCTAATGTCTCCCGACTTCGGCGAAAGGAACCCGTCTTTCATTGGAAGACAATGAACACATTCTAACCGTACATGAGAATATAATCCTGGCGCGCGGGCGAAGTGGGGTGCTGTACCAGCTGTTTTAGAAAGTTTAAAAAAACTTTCACAGGTATTTTCAATCCCCAGCTGCTGTTGTTTCATCACTTGTTATCCTGTAAAGCGCTTTGAGGAGCCAAATTTAAAGTTTATTATTATTATTAATATTGAGCATTTTTTCCTCCCAGAACTTGTAAATTGTTGTTGTTATTGTTGTTGTTAACCTGTAAAGCGCTTTGAGAAGCATACTCTCCAGCTTGTCAAGTAGAGCTCCAGGGTTATTAGTGCTCCACTTACAGCAGCCCAGTGTAAATACATTTTGTCTCCAAATCCACCACCACTTGTATGAATCATAGCCCTGCCAAACGATGCAAATTCCGCTGCAATGGTTGTGTGCAGGAATTATTCAGTATGGCATCTCCATGTTCAAGTAAACACTGCTCTGTGCAAATGCAAATGCATTTAAAAAGCCACCTTTAAAGGCGCTATATAAAATAAAGTTTATTATTATTATTAATATTGATTATATTCCTCCTCCCAGGACTTGTAAAATTGTTGTTGTTATTGTTGTTATCCTGTAAAGCGCTTTGAGAAGCATACTGTCCAGCATATTGTATTTCATTGCACTTTGACAGATAATTTTATAATCACTTGTTGTTAGAATATCCCCCAAGAGGATATTCCCCCCAAGAGGATATAGAGGATATCCCCCAAGAGCTATCCAGGTAACAGTGAAACGGGTCTACAGTCTGGGGAGATTGCCCGTTTTTCATGTAAATAATAATAATAATAATAATAATAATAATAATAATAATTATTATTGCTTACACTTATATACCGCTTTTCTGGACACTCCACTCAAAGTCTATTACAAGTAATGGGGACTCCCCTCCACCACAACCAATATACAACATCCACCTGGATGATAGTTCCCTGGTTCCGCACACCTTGGTGTCTCTCTCTCTCTCTCTCTCTCTCTGTCTCTCTCTCTCTCGGGCCTGCGCTCTTGGCGGGCTTGTCTTGTGTCTCTCTCTCGTCTGGGTATGGGAGTGCCGCTGGCCAGTGGTGACGGAGAAGAAATAAAGCGCAGTTTTTAACTCCACAAGTTTGAGTCTCTGTGTTCGTCCTCAACGAACCCAAATTCATTACATTGGTGTCAGAAGCAGGAGGATGGACAGTGCACGGCCAATGATGTTGAACTCAGAGAAGCGCCGGTTTCCCCAGCAGCCGAGTGACCCCTTTTGGGGGCAAGCAGCAGCCACCAGGGGCCGGGACGACCCCTCAGCACCGCCAGTGGCCACAGCCCTTATCAGGGCTATCCAACAGTGACCTACTCAGCGGAAGGGGGACCCTTTCCTGGGGAGCCTCAGACCGTATGGCAGGAAGGAGACGCCAGACCAGTGGGGTCCAGCCCACCACCCCTGCTCCAGCATGCGCTGGTGAGACCAAGCCGTTATAAAGGGGAGATCCCATGGCATATCTTTGAGGCCGTTCCAGATGGCAGCCTGGGCAAATGACTGGTCTCAGGTGGAGATGGCGGGACACCTCGCCGCCATCCTGGAATGGAAGGCCTGCCAGGCGTTGCTGGATGTACCCAGGGACCAGCGGTACAACTACGTGGCGTTGGCTTCAGCCCTCCAGAGGCGTTTTGGCAGGAGAGGGGAGGCACCGGGACTGCTGCAGGCAAGGTTGGCCCAACGCTGCTGCATAGTGGGAGAGCCACTGGGTCCAGTCGCCACAGATGTGACCTACTTAGTCCACCAAGGTTACCCTACTCTCCCGGAGGAGGCCCACTGGGAGATAGCGCTCCAGGCATTCCTACGGGCCCTGGCGTTGACTGAGGTGCAGCGCCACGTGATACTGGCCATGCCTGTCCTCTTGGAGCAGGCCCCAACTCTGGCTGAGCTGGCTGAGGCCATATTAGAGGAGACCGGTTGGCACCAATGGAGGGGCGTACGGGGAATTAGATGGGGAGGAGGAGACGGCCAGCGCGGTGTTGCTGGGGGAGCGACGACGCCTGGTCATCTGCCACCGCTGTGGGGAGAGTGTTAGGCGCTGGATCCCCGGGGACTCCGAAAGCTGTCGGGAAACGGGAGCGGGGCGGCCTAAAGGAGATAAGGCCACCCTTGAGCTTAGCCCCACTAAGGAAAGCCAGAAAGAGCGCTTCACCCTGCCTGCTGTGGGAAGAGTTGGCCACAGCCGGGGCTTATTTCTTCCCTGCCAGGCCCTCGTCGACACTGGTTAAACCATCACCCTGTTGCGGCCTAGTGTCCTGCCGGGCACCGAGGCAGCCGGACCCCCAGGGCGCTCACCATGTACTTTGGGGCTGCGAGGGTGAAACACCCCTTCTACCTTGCCCCAGTCCGCGAGGACTCTATCCTGGGGTTGGACTGGTTGCAGCAAGTGGGTGGATGCCTTGAGTTGGGCGTGGGGGACGGGGTGCTGCCCCGGGGGTGGCGGGTGCCCTCCAGAGGCGAGGTCAGGTGGCAGTAAGGTGGCCTGGTCAGGTGGCAGGCGGAGTCCCCGGGGCTGGGGGAACTGGCAGTTCTCTGAGTTCAACATCATCGGCCGTTCACTGTCCATCCTCCTGCAATGTAATGAATTTGGGTTGGGTGAGGACGAACACAGAGACTCAAACTTGTGGAGTAAAAAACTGCGCTTTATTTCTTCTCTGTCACCACCCAACAGCAGCACTCCCACACCCAGACGAGAGAGAGACACAAGACCGACACCAAGGGGTGCGGAACCAGGGAACTATTTACATGGAAAATGGGCAATTTCCCCAGACTGTACGCCCGTTTCACTGTTACCTGGATACTTCTTGGGGGGTATCCTCTATATCCTCTTGGGGGGAATATCCTCTTGGGAGATATTCTAACAACAAGTGATTATAAGACTATCTGTCAAAGTGCAATGAAATACAATATGCTGGACAGTATGCTTCTCAAAGCGCTTTACAAGATAACAACAGTAACAACAACAATTTTACAAGTCCTGGGAGGAGGAATATCATCAATATTAATAATAATATTAAAATGTATTTTATATAGCAGCTTTAAAGGTGGCTTTTTAAAAAAAAATGATTCAGGGCTATGATTCATACAAGTGGTGGTGGATTTGGAGACAAAATGTATTTACATTACACAGAGACTCAGTAGCAATAGCAATTAGCAATATCAAAATAGCAATATTATGGACACACAATTGACTTTTTTTAAAAAAAAACTTTTTGTTGATAGCTTGACACAAGATTATCAGTGAAAAGACCACGTGCATTCTTCCTCCCCCCTACATTCTCAGAGTAGAATAGAATTTATTATTAGTACAATTTATTACAGTGTTAAATTTAATATTATTGATTACTAATAGTTTATGCTAACACCTAACTTTCTTAACGCGAGAAGTACTACCGTAAGTACTGTCTGTACTTACTGTACTTACTGTACTGTACTTAAGTACTACTACTGTAAGCAAAAAAAAGGGGTTTTGGAGGGGGGGGGGAGGTGGAAGACTACCTGTGAAACTGGTTTAATTCGTCACAGCCAGCACTCCCGCAGAGAGTGATGAAAACTGCACAGCGCCAGGCGAATGCACATTAATATGTTGGGCTTTTGGGCTCAGGTGGATTTGTACCCTACAGTTCAACCAGTGGTACCGCTGTGTACTGTACATACAATACAAATGTGTTATTTTGAAATATATTAAATATACAAAAAATGTCAATACTGTAGTGTCCATAATGTTTGCTATTTTCGTTTTTCAAAGAAGTGTTTCTGTTAAAAGAAAACTCATAGTAATTGCTGGATTTGAACACCCAACCTCACATTTATTCAGTATTGTAAATCAGTCGCTTAAGCCATGATGCCACTGAGGCAAGTCATGGGACATGTACTGAAACAGTAATACAGATATAACAGTAATATGGTCGGAAGGTCAACCACATGTAAGACTTTGGTGCTTAAAATGTTTAGGGAGAAATGGAGTATTGGTGTGTATTTTTTCTTTAAAATACCAATAACAGCAACATACAGTTTACATAATATGTTTATGTTCCTAAATTAATATTGTTTATGACCTTTATGACCTTCGTTATGCTCCTCTGCGTTTTATGCTTAGCTACTAAAATTTAGTACACAGTAAAGAGATTAAGTGATTAAATCTTTTCACTAATGCCCAATACACCACATTATCTTCTGTGTTGCATTAACATTGGAATGTTTTCTTTACAAGTGTCAAAAGAAGCGATACACAACCTTTCTCCTCTATAACTCTTCAGTTTACAGAGAAATTCCACCAGAGCCTCACAACATTGTCCAATAATACTCTTCTTGAGTCTCATTTTTTGTTAAGCAGGATTTGAGCTACAGACCATAACAGACCAAAAAACAGAATCCACCTGCGATTCGGGTGCTAACAAAATGTGTTTACAAAGAAGGTTAAATACAGTAATACTACCAGCTATATATATACATAGATTTAGATATTTAGATCCTTAAATTAATATCATTATTTCTTTAGATACGTGATTACATATTATATTCTCGATCATAAAACAGATAATTCCGGTCCTGGAATCGGACTGGCTGACACCCTACTGAAGCGGTACCATAATCTCTGGTATACGGACACCCCGGAAATTTGACTTTTTACTGTGTGATAAATTTTAAAGACTACTTCTTAGCGTAGATAAGAAATCATAGATAAAAAAGCGTGGATTCTCATGTAGCTGATACAAGTATCTTTTAATACAGTTGTAATAAAAACCGGCTCAGGGACGCCAAATATGTAACTGTAGTGGCTCTCTGAAGGCACCAGTTCTGTGGGGTTTGGGCATTTACTGAGACAATTATTTATTGTAGCAGTAAATCACAAAGTTGATTCTTTTGATGGCTTTAGAGTCCAACCATGCGACATAACTCAAACAACGCGCACACACAGGTACTAATACACGAGGATACATTTATTAATACATAGAATATGCATGTAAACCTAACAGATCTTATAGAGAGGGTTATCAGAATACAAAAGATATATATTCAATCAGTTACAAAGTGTTACACATATCAAGAGGACATACGTTCAGTATATCATTCATTTAGACCGTTTCGTAATTGAACTTGGTTACAACTTCTACATTAGATACTCAAACAAGTACATAACTCTTAGGAATTAAATTGATATCAACTGGTTGGGATAACAATTGAATTCTCGAGCTGTAATGCATTGACGTTGAATACTCATCCAATTTCTGGGGATTCAGATCTCCTGCAGGCACAAAGAAACAGTTGCAGGCTGTTGCTGTCCAATCCGCGCTCTCTGGCTCCGTGCCAGGCTGTGCTGTGCGGCTTGCAACGGTGCGCTGCTGATGCTCACTGTTGGCTTTAACTAGCAAAGTTTGTGCACAGGAGAAAAGATGACTGTGGGTCGCAACAAGTCAGGAAGAGGACCGGTTCGTTCCTGATGAAGAGCTAGTTCTGAATAGTGATTCAGCTGTCCACAGTTCTGACCTGTTCACGAGGCCTGCTGCTGGTGCTAACCTCGGGTGGATCCTCTGGTTATTCTCTGGCAACCTCCGCTCTAGACTCTTAGAACAAAGGAAAGTTCTGGCACTCGGACACACTGGCCATTCCGTGGTTGTCCGGGCTGAGTCTCAGGATGGTCAGGAGGCGCGCTGCGAGAATGTCCTGCCCTTGGGAGCCTTCTGCTCCTGGGCCGTCCTGCTCTGGAATTCTCCTTTGAATTCCCTTTAGAACAGTCCACAGAATCCTCTCCAGAATCTTAGTGTATCTTACTGAATCCCTTCTGAATCTCACAGGCTCTCTGTGTTGCCTGTTTTTACCTGGAGGAACTTCAGCTCGTTGATTGGCTGAAAGTTCCATGGGCATCACAGTCCCACGTGGGTTACTCGGCCCTACCAGTCCCTGATTGGTTGATCAAGGTGAGATATGAGTCACTTACTCCTGACACTTAGGAATGCAGTCCAGATGTCCATCTGGCACTCCCTAGACAAATAGGCGCCAATGGATGACCGTTGATCATGATAGCCAGGCTTAGCTAAGTGCATCCCCCTTTGGGAGCTTGTTTCTTATCAGAAGAAAACATCTTAAATCAGCCTGCATGAATAGTTTCTCTGTGGCTGCACCACAGAGATGAACAGAGAAATGGGGCCTCATTTGGGAAGCTCAGAAACACTTAATTCTGCCTTAATATTAAGCCTCGCCGCAACACAGAGCTCTGGTTGAATGATAAGTGTCGCAGTTTAAATAATTTTGGTTGTTAGGAATGATTAAACACTCCGTTAAAAGCAAGGGAGTTTTTATGTCCATTATAGTAAAGGAAAATGCCTGACAAAGTTGGGCTTGGACAGTTTCCAAGTGGTTATACAAATGTGCTAAAGAAATAAACAAAAAAAGTTATTTATTCCGTTATCATATTGGCTAGCTAATGTCCTGTCCTCGTTAGTTAGATCAACGAAATGCTGTGGTGTTTGTCAATGAAAAAAATTAAGTATTTTCGTTTAAAATGACGGTTAGAAAGAATGTGGACAAGCATAATATTTTGAGTTTACAGCTTGTCCAAAGGCATTCATTATTAATACTATTAGTAATATCTTCGGTAAAGGCTTTGATGCATAAAATATTTCTGCATAATTAAAATATTTATGATAAAGGTAGGTTGTTTATTTTTGTCCAACTGAGCAATCTTGCTTTCATAAAATATACAAACTTTTTAATGACTGATGATTAACATGCTGTAATTCACAGTTTAGATTTAAAAACTCAAATGCTGTACATGAGAGGTTAAGCTTTATTGGCTCCTCCTGGCAGTTTAACAAGGTGATTCCAGATACTTTCAGGTCAAATGACGAGTTGCACTGCGTGATACTGCGTTTTGATTGGTACACCGCGTTGTGCGTGTCGTATCAGAACGCAGTTTTGAATGGCTGCATCTGTTTCATTATATAAAAGCATCAGAAAAAGAGATTCAGAATTCAGTCTTCTGTGTAATAAACTTTGAACATCATGGGAGCTGTTTTTAATATGCTGCTGAGTACAGAATATTTGAATTTTGCTACTGTCAGCGTATTGTGTATATAGTTGACCCATACCTGAATGAAAACAGAACATAGAGATAGGGTTTCAAAAATCAAACAAAGCTTTATGCCTGTGCTTACAGTCTGGGTAATTGGAGGCTGCGCTGTTATGCTTCCTATGGTGATATACGAAGCCGTATTGAGCAGAATTTCTCACGTTGTGAACGTGTATGCACAGCGGTCCCCCCGGGTTCCAGTGATTATGCGATCGATGAAAAACCGGAGTTCAAACCAAATTCCTAGAGGTTTTAAAAACCGTTTTGATTTGGTTTGAAGGCTTTCTGTGTTTCCCTTGCGAAGATTCGAACAAAAGAATGTTCAAGCATGGTCAAAAAATGGCTTAAAAATGACATAGTGAAGGCTGTGAAAACAGTCACAATGTACTTTGTACACACAGCAAGTGTTTTCGTAACTCTAGGAGGTTTTGTGAAAAAGCTACAGCCATGCCAAAATCATTCTCGAACTTCAAGCTAACTTTACTCTGGTAACCTGTCCCCACACACACTGCCCCCACTGTGATTAGAATATACACAAAGCACTCAAATCTTTAGAGTAGATGATCAGGTGTTTCGCAGACCTAGGCATAGTACGTAAATCAGGCTTTATGAACTCACACCTGGGATTCGATTAATTAGGGTTATTAATTATTAGAGTTCATAAAGCCTGAATTACGTACTACGCCTACACCTGCAAAACACCTTTGCTAGTTAATGCTACTTCACTTTCTCAGGCGTGATTTTTTTATGGCAAAAACCAGGCTAACAGGCTTGTTTTGTGATCTTCCTAAGATTGTTAAGCGCAGTGTCAAAATGTTTCCATATGAAAGGATTCATATGAAAGGCGGTGACGTCACCGTCCTGAGGCATATGTGTGTGGTAGATCTGTGATGTGGTTGAGTATGAATTGTGGTAAGCCTCTGATTGGGGAAAAAAGACCTGCTGATCTGTTCTACATACCAGGAAGACAACAGAATATGATTTTTTTTCTATTCGAAACATGTATTTTAAATGTTTAATTAAGAAGTAAAAACCTTACAGCGTACACAGATTTCTAAGGTGATCAGGAGGAATAAAAATCACCCGTGTTTCGCGCATAAAAAGTGGTTACTAACTATCGAAACCTGTTTTTATAGCTTTTAAAGTCGTGCAATGTCTAAGCAGGAACACATCATTATATCTTATATATGAAAAATACATAATATATCTTATATATGAAAATGTGTGTGTGTGTGTCTGTACTCAGCTGTACTGAAAAATAAAGCACTGTTATTCATTCAACGAGTGCCTGAGTCACTGTGTCCATCCTATATAATAATGCCACAATATTATAAACGCCCCAGTAAGGCTGGGCAATCGGATTTTTTAATTAAAAAAATAAATAAAAAAATGAGATGTAATTATGTGTTCCTGCTTAACTTAGAAATTGTAGGAGTTTAAAAGCAATTAAAACAGGTTTCGATAGTTAATAACCACTTTTTTTGCACGAAAAATGGGTGATTTTTCTTCCTCGTTATCAGATCTTTCTTGGAAAAATATCTTACCCGCTGCAATCTGGGCACAGAAGTCAGACAGGCAGGGGGGAGGGTGAATTGTGAAACCATTACTTGTCCTGGATAAAGCGGTAAGAAAATAGGTGGATTTACACCTGTGAAAAGTTTTCCAATTTTTATGCGATACAGAAGACATTATTCATAAAAAATGATCTTGTACGATCTGTAAACTGAAAATGTATGAAGGAAACGTTGTGTATCGCCTCTTTTTACACTTGGAAGAACATTCCAATGTTAATGCGACACTGAAGATATTATTAATTACCTTTTAAATCTGAAGGGAGATCTAAAGGGATTGACACGGTACAGGTTCCTGCTACTGCTACTATTCAGAGGGAAAGATGTTGATGTCACAGCGCAGGCGAGCAGATACACCCTCTAATGTCAGGTGTATGCGTTAAATATATTTAGATCTTTGAATTAATGTTGTTATTGATTTCTTTAGCCTCACAACATTGTCCAATAATACTCTTCTTGTGTCTAACAGGATTCACTTTTTTTCATTGTTCATTCATCATTCATTCACTATTCATTGTTATTAATAAATGCCTTAGATTCAAACACGTTGTGATATTTAGAAATATAAAGAAGTAAATATAGTGTCCATAATATTGCTATTTTCATTTTTCAAAGAAATGTTTGTTAAAAGAAAATTTATGGCAATAGCTGGATTTGAATACTCAACCTCTTGCTTATACATCAGTCACTTAAACCATCACACCACTGACACAGTCACATAGGAAGCATTGAAACAACCCTACACATATCAATAGATATGTGTATATACTACTGTTTGTGTTACAGTACATGAATATAATTATATAATTATTAATTTATTTAGATAAGCGATTCCATATTATATTCCCTTTTAATCAAATTTTAAAAGTATGCTTTGTTTACTCCGATAACGAGCGTATTCGCAGAAAGAGTTAAAATGATCACTTTTCACAAAGTATATAAATGTACAGTAATATGGTCAGAAGGAGCACGTAAAAACGTTTCCAAAATAACCACATGTAAGACTTTGGTGCTTAAAATGTTTAGGGAGAAATGGAATACTGGTGTGTATTTTTTTTAAACTAACAGTACCAGCAATATACAGTTTACATAATATGTTTATATTCCTAAATTAATATTGTTTATGAGCATGTGAAAGGCATAGTGAATCAGAGATTCCCAAAACTTACTTTGTATGATTGAAAACGAATACGTGATCGAATCAACGAAAAGTTGTGGTGTTACTTTTTGTCAATGAAAAAATAGTCTTTTCGTTTGCAAAGATGGTTACAAAGACTGAGGACCAGGGTAATACTTTGAGTTTACAGCTTGTCCAAGGTCATTCATTATTAATTATATTAATAATATCTTCGGTAAATATTTCTGCATTATTAAAATATTTATGATAAAGGTAGGTTGTGTACTTTTGCCCAACTGAGCAATCTTGCTTTCATAAAACATGCTAACTTTTTAATGTATGATGATTAACATGCTGTAATAGTTTAAATTTAAGATCTCAAATACTGTACATGACAGGTTAAGCTTTATTAGCTCCTCCTGGCGGTTTACAAGGTGATTCCAGATACTATTGAAGTAAGATGTGAAGATGGGGTTAATTTTAAGTCCTTTCTGCATAAAGATTAGACTTCTTAGTCTGGAGTTTATGGCAGGAAGGGGGTTAACTAATAAGTATTCCAGATGCGAGCTAGGAGAGCTAGGGAACCAACTGGGACTTAATCCCTGACCATTTGGCCAAAAAGCTGTAAATTGGCAAGACACGTGACCTCCCCCCTTTAACATAATAACGAATGACGTCAGAGCAGCAAGGAAGGACTATATAAACCTAATGTTTGTACCGGCACCTTGAACAATATTTCAGTTTTGTTGTTTCTTGCGGGAAACAAGACTTTGGCTTTATTGTTCCTTGCATGCAATAAACTCATCTGTTTAACTTCATCTCGGGATCCAGAACCTTATTCTTTCTGTTACAACAATTTTGGCGTAGTCGGCAGATGCTCCAGAAGGAGCAGAACCTCCCATCGGCAGGAGAGATGATCAGCGTGCACATTACTAAGAGGTAAGGACTCCTCTTTTTTTAAAAAGTCACGATTCTCTCGTCTGACCAATTGGGAAGCCTCTGCTCCCTGTGAGACTCGCTTGAGATGACGGAGTAAACGTGAGTTCCTGGATTCCTCTGGACCGGGTAAGACACCAGCGTATGTAATGGGTGATTTGCTGTAAGCCCAGAATCTTGGTCTGGCAGGCGGTCCGCGTTATTATGCACAGACGTTCGAAATTGGTATATGCCTTAATTGAGCGCGGAGCTCAGAACTGGGTTGGGCCTTTAATGTGCACAGGAGTTCTGAAGCTGAGTTGTGCCTTAAGGTAGGCACGTAATCAAGAACTGGTTTGGCCTTAATTGCACGCAGGAGTTCTGGGGCTTAGGACTGGGTTGGACCTTGTGTGCCCAGGAGTTCTAAAGGTGGAGTGGTGCTTTAAATGCACGTATAATCCAGGACCGGTTTGGCCTTAATTGCACTCAGGGGTCCTGAGATTAGCTACGTCTTGATCGTGCACAGATTGTCGTGGCGTGGTTTTTAGTTTTAAAGGGAACAGGAGAGAAGTAGATGATATATATACAGATGCAGACATTCAAAATGCACGGTACAAACCCCCTGTATGGTAAACTACCCACAAGCCACCACAGGGCACCGCGGTAAGTGATTGGCTGGCCAAAATGACCGACAGGTGCACTCGTGGTGCATTGGTTGGTAGTGAAAAGATTTAATCATTTAATCTCTTTACTGTGCACATTTTAATCCGCTTAGTTTTGAATATTTATATGGAATTTTACCACTAAAGGGAAATTTTAGTAGCTGAGCATAAAAAGAAGAGGAGCATAACGCATCTGAAGGTCATAAACAATATTAATTTAGGAACATAAACATTACTGTATGTACGTAAACTGTACTGTGTATGGCTGGTCTTGGTAGTTTAAAGCAAAAATACACACCAGTCTTCCATTTCTCCCTAAACATTTTAAGCATGAAAGTTTTGTGAAACGGTACCCAAATATGCAATTGCTGTATAGAATGAATTTTAATTAAAAAAAATTATTTAACACAAAAATTAAGCTGTTTACATCTTCCGCCTGAGAACAGTCACCCGTTGCTACCCAATGCAGAAACACAGCCACTAACTAGCAAAGAGAGGACATTAGCTAGCCAATATGATAAAGAAATAAATGATTATTTTGTTTATTTCTTTTGCACATTTGTTTGAACATTTCCATCGATTGTACAAGCACTAGGAAACTGTCCAATCCCTAGTTCATCAGGCATTTTCTTTTACGCTGCGGGCATTCTCCCGGTCTGGCGCCGGTCTGTGTCTTCTAGGATATAATGCCAGCGAACTCTTGTTTTTATGTCCACTATAATAGACAATCTCCTTTGCTTTTAACCGAGCGTTTAATAATTTCCTAAAATGAAAATTATTTATTTTATTTCCCTCACGGGATCAATAAAAAGTATCTATCATCTATCTAAACTATGGGACAGAATTCTGAGGTCTCCCCATACCAGAGATTATGGTAGGGCTTCAGAATGGTGATCGGCTGACACCATCTGACACCCCTCTGATTGGAGAAAAAAGATGTGCTGGTTTGCTATACATACTGTACCAGGAAGAGGAATTCTTTCTATTTGAAACGTGTATTTTAAAAGTTTAAGAAGTAAAAACATTTCAGCGTACACAGATTTCTAAACTGATCAGGATCATTATGTTTGTCTTATGCATAATAATGTTCACCGCTCTGCCAGCAAATTAATAATAAACTTTTTTAAAAAGAGTTTTTAAATGAATAAATAATTAGATTGCTCATAAACCTAATCACTTATTCTACATAAACACAGCGTAATTGCTCTCTGAAAATGCTTTTTCTTTTATTTTTTGGCTCAGATTTCAACTATAAATATTATTATAAACTTTCTTGGAAAAATGTCTTTTATGTAAACCATGTTTGCTATTAATTCATTTAGGGCTAGAATATGTTTATTGTCTTCCAATGAAAGAAGGGTTCCTTTCGCCGTAGTCGAGTTGACATTAGAAGCTTGCAACACCCGGACTGTTACACCAATGCATTAGCATGTTAAAGCGAGTTCATTGAGGAGCCTAGCTTTCTTAACTAGTAAGTACTGTACTTACTGGGTTTTTGAGGGGGGGAGGTGTCTTTCGCTAGAAATCTTGCCCCCTTCTACTTTGAAAATACCTGTGAAACCGGTTTAATTGGTCACAGCCAGCACTCCCGCAGAGAGGGGGGTTGTATTTGCAGTGTATCGGTATACAGTAGATGGGAAAGCCACAGCCGACCACTACGCCGCCCACGTGTTATGCTCTTCGTTAATGTCTAAGCCGGAGCACATCATTATATCTCATTTTGTATTTCTTAAAGAAAAAAATAGTTTGCCCAGCCTAACAGTATTGTTATTATTGTTTTTAACCTGTAAAGCCCTTTGAGGAGCTACCTTTAAAGGCGCCATATACAATAAAGTTCATTATTATTACTATTGTTAAGTTGCCGGACAGAGAGGTGAACATTATTACACAGAAGACAAAGATAGCGATTTATGTTGCATTGTGCATTGTGCTGCTGTAATACAGTTTTAAATAATTAAAAGTCTAAACAGTATCAGCTTTATTTATGGGTTTTAAATAAAGGCGATTTAAATGCGATTTAAATCAATATAAATGTTTATATTGTAACGCATAGGTGACTATTCATTGTTGTAGCGGTGAGGCTTATTAATAAGGCAGAATTAAGTGTTTCTGAGCTTCCCAAATGAGGCCCCATTTCTCTGTTCATCTCTGTGGTGCAGCCACAGAGAAACCATTCATGCAAGATGTTTTCTTTTGATAAGGACAGCTCCCAAAGGGGGATGCACTTAGGTAAGCCTGGCTATCATGATCAATGGTCATCCATTGGCGCCTATCTGTCTAGGGAGTGCCAGATGGACATCTGGACTGCATTACTAAGTGTCAGGAGTAAGTGACTCATATCTCGCCTTGATCAACCAATCAGGGACTGGTAGGGCCGAGTAACCCACGTGGGACTCTGATGCTCATTGAACTTTCAGCCAATCAACGAGCTGAAGTTCCTCCAGGTAAAAACAGGCAACACAGAGAGCCGGAGAGATTCAGATTCAGATTCAACAAGATTCTGTAAGGTTCTAAAGGGCAGGACGGCCCAGGAGCAGAGGGCTCCCAAGGGCAGGACATTCTCGCAGTGCGCCTCCTGACCATCCTGAGACTCAGCCCGGACAACCACGGAACGGCCAGTGTGTCCGAGTGCCAGAACTTTCCTTTGTTCTAAGAGTCTAGAGTGGAGGTTGCCAGAGAGTAACCAGCAGCAGGCCTCGAGAACAGGTCGGAACTGTGAACAGCTGAATCACTATTCAGAACTAGCTCTTCATCAGGAACGAACCGGTCCTCTTCCTGACTTGCTGGGACCCACAGTCATCTTTTCACCTGTGCACAAACTTTGCTAGTTAAAGCCAACAATGAGCATCAGCAGCGCTCCATCGCAAGCCGCACAGCACAGCCTGGCACGGAGCCAGAGAGCGCGGATTGGACAGCAACAGCCTGCAACTGTTTCTTTGTGCCCGCAGGAGATCTGAATCCCCAAAGATTGGATGAGTATTCAACTTCAATGCATTACAGCTCGAGAATTCAATTGTTATCCAAACCAGTTGATATCAATTTAATTCCTAAGAGTTATGTACTTGTTTGAGTATCTAATGTAGAAGTGTAACCAAGTTCACTTTACGAAACGGTCTTAATGAATGATATACTGAACATATGTCCTCTTGATATGTGTAACTCTTTGTAACTGATTGAATATATATCTTTTGTATTCTGATAACCCTCTCGATAAGATCTGTTAGGTTTATATGCATATTCTATGTATTAATAAATGTATCCTCGTGTATTAGTACCTGTGTGTGCGCGTTGTTTGAGTTATGTCGCATAGTTGGATTCTAAAGCCATCAAAAGAATCAACTTTGTGATTTACTGCTACAATTAATAATTGTCTCAGTAAATGCCCAAAACCTACAGAACTGGTGCCTTCAGAGAGCCACTATGATTACATATTTGGCGTCCCTGAACCGGTTTTCCCTACATTGTTATTAAAATGACTTTAATTCGATCATGTTGTGATATTTAGAAATATACATTTGTTTGGTGCGAGTGAAGTTTTATTTAATCTCTGAGCCATACTGATTCTTATGGAAGCCAGTTTCCGCCAGGGAGTAAAAAGAAAACACACTATGCTGTATTCTCTCCGATGCAGTGCAGTTAAAAACATATCTCTGATGCTGTTCCTAAATGAATATCATTTATGACCATCAGATGCTTTATGCTCCTTTTCTTTTTTCCAGTGGATTGAACAGGGAGAGGCATTTCATGATGTACTTTTCACTGATGAAACAACAGTGGCTCTAGAAAAGTTTTCAACCATGTCGTTTTATAAAAAGGGGAGATATGTAAACAAGCAAAGCCCAAAACAAACATGTATGCCTTACTAAAGCTAAAAGTTTAGCCTTTGTCACTAATGTAACCACTAAATAAAGACATAGAAATCCCTACATTACAGACTGTATATGGCTGGTATTGGTAGTTTAAAGAAAAAATACACACCAGTATTCCACTTTCTCCCTAAACATTTTAAGCATCAGAGTCTTACATGTGGTTATTTCGGAAACGTTTGTACGTGCTCCTTCTGACCATGTTACTGTTTACTGTTACTGACCATATTAAGTTTAAATGCCTGTGGGCACTTTCCCTGTCAGAGGGGGGTGGACCGTCTTTCATTAGTAGGTTAGTCTGTTCTTCTCTGAGAATGTAGAGGGGGTGGAAAGTGCCCGCGGTTATTTAATTAGTATTAAAATTCGCACTGATTCCCGAAGATATGGACATAGAAATATTCATGTGTGGTCAAAAAAATGGCATAAAAATGACAAAGTGAAGGCTGTGAAAACATTCACAATGTACTCTATACACAAAGCAAGTGTTTTCACAACTCTAGGAGGTTTCGTGAAAATGCTACAGGCGTGCCAAAAAAAGTGTTTTTAAATTCAAGGTGACTTTACCACGGTTTTCATTTTCAGATTGTGAATCAAAAAAGGCATTTAATTAAACACAGAATTGCGATTTTAATCAATTACTTTATTGATTGAAACAACACATTCTGTACAGATACAGTACAGTCACATTCTCCTGTCATCCACTGGTGTAAAACGAATTAGCAGGTGATTGAGAAAACAATGCACTGCCCACTGAGTGGAATGTTCTCATTTGTTCTCAAGTGTAAAAAGAGGTGATAATTCTTAATAATTCTGTGTCGCATTAACTAACCTCTTCAGTTTATTCTGCCAGACAGTACATGAATATAATTATATCGTTATTAATTTGTTTAGATACGCAATTCCATATTATATTTCCTTTTAATAAAATTCTAAAAGTATGCATTTGTCAGATAACACATGAAAAGGTTAAAAGACTATCACTTTTCACAAAGTATATAATCCTAATATGGTCAGAAGGAGCACGTAAAAACGTTTCCCAAATAACAACATGTAAGACTTTGATGCTTAAAATGTTTAGGGAGAAATGGAATACTGGTGTGTATTTTTTCTTTAAACTACCAAGACCAGCAATATACAGTACAATTTACATACAGTAATATGTTTATGTTCCTAAATTAATATCGTTTATGAGCATGTGAAAGGCATGGTGAATCTTTCTCAAGATTCTCAAGAATTACTTTGTATGATTGGAAACGAATGCATGATCGGATCAACTAAATGCTGTGGTGTTTCTTTTTGTCAATGAAAAAATAAACTCTTTTCGTTTACAAAGACGGTTACAAAAAATGTGGACCAGAGTAATACTTTGAGCTTACAGCTTGTCCAAGGTCATTCATTATTAATACTATTAGTAATATCTTCGGTTAAGACTTTGATGCATAAAATATTCCTGCATAATTAAAATATTTATGATAAAGGTGGTAGGTTGTGTACTTTTATCCAACAGAACAATCTTGCTTTTATAAAATATACTGCCTTTTTAATGTTTAATGATTAACATGCTGTAATACACTGTTTAAATTTAAAAGTCTTAAGAGTATACAACTTAAATTCTTAATTGAATAAAGATTGTCCTTCAGCAGTGATCGGGATTCAAAACTGACGTTTTCTGGTGACAGCTCAAATGCTGTACAGGAGAGGTTAACCTTTATTAGCTCCACCTGGCGGTTTTACAAGGTGATTCCGGATACTATTAACATAATCTAATTTGCATACGGTGTGATGTGGTATACTGTGACACGCCCAGTGTGTTATACCGCAGCATACCCCGCTTGTTTTGAATGGCTGCATCTGTATATGTATGTTTTTGGTGTTTTCCTTGTTTGTGAATACATATACACACACACGACACTAACATAAACACACCTCATAATAAAGGAGCAAAACACTAAGTAGCAGGATTTAAAGGACGCTGAGATCCGAGAATAGCCCTGATAGAGCTCAGTGCTTAAGTCCACCCCAGGGCAAAAGCAGCGATGCTGGCATTCTGGGGATGATGAATTACTGATCAAGGAAGGTATTTCTCGAGGTCTCATTCCTTGCCTGTGAACAGTGCTGTGTAAGTCCTCTCTAAAGACTCTGAGAAGCATTTAGATCTAGAGGTAACAGACGCCTCAGCTGAATGAGTCTAGGAATGCACAGGATTTCCAAAGTGAAAGCATCCCCCTACTGTATGAGCTGTTACCTTACACATGACAAAGTAACTCTTAAAGAGACCGAACATGTGTGCTAACTGATGGTCTGAGAAAGTAGTAGTAAGGGTCCGTTTATATATCGAAAAAGTGTAAGTAAAGAAGGAGAAAAATATGGGAAAAGCTGAGTTTGTCAGAGGGAGTTTGTGGCAAAGACACCTGTAAAGAAAGCATATGAGTATTGGCAAAGGCACAAGGATGTAGCTGCCATCCTGGTGCACGGCTGGCACCAGTGGTGGCAGATACATGAGGAAAAAAAGAAAGAGAAATTGGAATGCGATTACTGAAAAGTGTGTTTACGGGAGAAAAAAAAACTAGAAAGAAAAGATACTTTACTCGCTACAAAGAGTATGAACAAAGGCAAAAAGAGGCTGTGCAGGAGGATCGAAAGCTGAAAAAGGCGTACAGACTGTCAGACGGGTGTTTGGTCTGAGCAGGACTGTCGGAAAGTGTCTGAGCAGTGGTAAAAAACAAACAAACAGACAGATAATAAGCAATGTCGAGTTTTATGAGAAGTTGCGCTGTTAAAAGGAAAAAGGATTCATGTAGAAGTGAAACAAGAATACAGCGCATTGTAGAACGAAGAGAAAAATATATTCTTGATGTGTATGTGTGTTTTATGAATTTGTGTGCCAGCATGTATGTGTGTAACTGTGAGTTTGGTATAGTAAATGATGGTGCGAGTGTGATTAGCCAGCCGGACTGGCTAGAGATGTAACTAAAGAGACTTGACAAAAATCAACTTAAAGAGATTGGAAAATCATAAGAGCGCCTGAAACGTATAAGTACAGTACAGGTGGACTTAAAAGGAGTTAGATAAACAGTTTTTGTATTTATATACAATTAGTTGTAATAGTGGAAACAAAAGTTGGATTTATTCGAATGTCTCGAAACCAGACATGTTGAAATGTTGTAGGTTTAGAATCATAACTGGGGATAACACCACTGTGAGATTTGCAAAACTGAATAATCTCCACCGACAGATAGGGATAAATATGTACACGAAGGTGTGAGCAGTTTACATAGGGTATATTCCTCAGAAATTGGATAAATCTTAGAAACAAAATAGACAGGCTGACAGGGAAAAACAGTGAAAAATGTATCACCATTCTAAGAGCTCTGTCTAGGGAGAATAAACAGTCTTGTGAGAGATCTGTTTACCTAACGATTAGATCCTGTAAATCCCTTGTAGCTTCCCTAAGTCTGTCCAAGTCCAGTGCATAAAAGGTGATAAACCTAAAATGTACTGTTAATGGTGTGTCGGTTTCTCTGTTATGGGAAACTGGAGCACTACTGTCATGCTTGTCTCACTTCACAGTGCGCTATAGAGTAATGTGTATGGGGAGACAGCAGGAGGCCACAGGAGTATTGGGGCAGCAAGTTTTACTTGCAGAGTACCAGATTTTAACATTGATTTTAATATTCACGTGGTGAATGTGGGTGGTTTTATCCCAGATCTATTGGGTTGGAATATTATGCATTACTAGGAAGGACTATCCAGAACAGGGTATCATGTGGCTTCAACTGACTGTGATCACTCAGTATGTTGATGGTATTCTGAGTGCTTCCCCTGATGAGGAAACCCACAAGTCTGAGTTGCTTCAGGTTTAGAGTGTCTGATGGTAAGCAGTTATGATAAGGCCCTTTGTGTCTAGCAGTGTGTAATTTTAACAGGGCCTGGGTTAAATGTTTTTACGGGGTGAGCACAACTTTCAACAGATCTGCTTAAGGGGGAGTGCAGTACAAGGACAAGATTGCCTTGGTTCCAGCAGCAAAAGCCGCCTGTAATAATTTGAAACAAGCTCTCTTACAGGTGCTGAGACTGGGGTTTCCTCAGATGGATCAACCATTCCTTTGTATGTAAGTGTGGAAATTGGGTTCTGGGCAGCTGTGCTGATGCAGGAGCATGGAGGTAGGCACTATTATACCATTAGATGCTGTAGCCAAAAGGTGGGGGACCGTGAAAATTTAAGAAAATGTAATACTGTTTATTGATGGGTCCTCTCTAATGCATGAGGGAGAACAGAGAACAGGCTGAGCTGTTACAACAGAATTCGAGGTGCTAACGATCAGAAAAATGACCCTCCAATGCCTCAGCGCAGCAAGCCAGTTTAGAGCCCTGATGGAAGATCGTCAAAAGAAAGATGTTAAAGAGTTACTGTATATGTATATAATGTATGTATCTGTTGCATGTAGGCCACAATTCTGGATGTCTATGGAGAAATAGGATTCTCTCACAACGGCAGGGACTCCAGTTAAGAATACTGGGCTTGTCTCTGAACTGATTTGTAGTTTTACAGCTGCCAACTGAAGCAGCTGAAGTAAGGTGTAAATAACACAATAAATAAATAATTCCAGTAACTCAAGATAACAACCGAGCAGATGCAGATGCCTGGCGAGCAGGACTGGGAGTCTGAGACCCCCGTGAAACCTCTACTGGGGAAAAGGGAGAATTCAGGTTGAGGCCTCTAAAAGATCTGGGTAGATGTGGGTAGAAAAAATGTGAAAAGAATGTGGGGTTGTATGATGATGGGGTGTGGGGCCGTCAGGACACCATGCTCTCACAGCTCAATGCCATTTTGTAGCCAGAAATTCATGCTGATGGATACCCAGGTGTATGATATAGATGATCCCGTGGTGCGGACTGCCCTGCCCCTTGGATACTGATCTAGGGGCATACTACACTGTGAAGGTGTGACAGGCTGTAATCGCCTCACTAGTGGTGAGATGAAAGTAACATTGTCCCCATCACCCACAGTCTGAAAGACCAACTAAGGAAATATCAACTGAAGGAACACCATGGGTAGATGCTCTACCTGCGGTTCTGTGCAGTTTGCGGGCTGGAGCAAATGGAACTGTGAGACTGATCCCATTTGAGATCATCACGGGCAGCCAAAGAAACTCCTTGGAGGCCAAGTTTGGCTAACGGACTGTTGAATTTACTATCTCTCTATTACAGTATTGTAGGTTTGTTAACTGAAGTGGTGCACAGGGCTCGTGAACAGGTGCTGGACAATTGGGGACCTCCAGTAGAGGGGAGACACGACCGGATACCTGGCGAGTGGGTGTAGGTGAAGAAGAGATATCCTGACAGACATTGCAATCCTGCTGGGAGGGACCATATCAAGTGCCACTAACTACTGACTTTGCCATCTGAGTGACAGGATGAGATTGATGGATCCAGACATTGCACTGTCACCGAGCCACTGCACCAGAGATTGAGTGAACAGAAAGAAGGATGTTGTTACAGTTTCTGTGTCTGATGCTTCCTAAGGTGGACCAACAGTGTGCTTGTTAGGCCTGAGGAGCATTACTGGGGATATGGTATCAGTACATTCTAGGTGTTGGCATATGTATCAGCCAAAAAATGATAATCAGAGTTGGGTCAATATTGCTATTCCAAGATCCTAACGATAGATTTCCACATGGCTGAGGTCTGCGTTTGGGTCCTGGGGTACGACTTTATTTATTTGTAGGATTAGAATTGTGTTATATGTATAATTGTAAATATCACTTGTACAAAAACATCAATCACATCTTGTTGTAACCGTGGAACGCACAATGTCATGGTAATGCATGCCTGTAGATCTAGAAAGGAAAGATCTGCCCTGACATTGTATGTGTAAAAAATAGGCAGTACTGACGTATGCCATATTTTATAAGGGGGGAATGAAGTAAGATGTGAAGACGGGGTTAATTTTAAGTCCTTTCTGCATGAAGATTAGACTTCTAGGGCTGGAGTTTATGGCAGGAAGGGGGTTAACTGATAATGATTTCAGATGCCAGCTAGGGAGACCTCTTGGACTTAATCTCTGACCATTTGGCCAAAAAGCTGTAAACTGGCCAGACACGTAACCTCCCCCCTTAACCATAATAATGAATGACGTCGGAAGCAGCAAGGAAGGACTATGTAAACCTAAAGTTTGTACCAATATTTCGGTTTTGTTGTTTTTTGCAGGAAACTAGACTTCGGCTTTATTGTTCCTTGCATGCAATAAACACATCTGTTTAACTTCATCTCGGGATCCAGAACCTTATTCTTTCTGTTACAACAATTTTAACATAATCTAATTTGTGGTATGATGCGAAATGACGCGTTGTACCGCGTTTTGATGTGACACGCCCACCGCTTTTGCCACAGCGTTCAAAGCTTGTTTTGAATGGCTGCATCTGTATACCCATTTATTGTTTAATGACACAAACACTGAACATTCTGTACCATTAGCTGATACAGGCCAGTAGCCAGGAATAATCACAGATATATTGGCATTGGCATGTGGACAAAGCTATGCAGGTTAGATAGCTCCCAAGGTTAAAGATGAAGGTACAGTCACCCACCAATCTGAAGTATGTTGCTAAGACTGAGCTTTAACAGTTGATGGCCTAAAGGTCAGTTTCTAATAAATTAAGAACAGAACATTGATGCTGACAATCTTCATCTAAATATGCTGAACCTCTTCCTTGGAGTGAGTAATGTAATTACATATAATGCAATTAAATTGCTGTCAAAGATACCTAAATAAGACCATAAATAGCCAACTAAGTGGTGAATGGTCGGTTCAGGAAGTCCAGCTTAGTTTATTGGAAATAGAGTCGATAATATTCAGTTCAATTCAATTTATTTTTATATAGCACCTTTCACAACAGGTGCCCCAAGGCGCTTAACAATGCAAGTAACCATACATTTTGTGAATACAGAACAGAAGACCAGAAGACAACGAAGGAGAGGAACCAAAAACTACAAAGGAGAAAAAAACCCTCTAGGGGTCCAAGGTCAACTGGCTGCCCAACCCATTTGGGTATGTTAACATATATATAATTAAAAAAAGGAAATAAATGAATGAGGGTATTGATCCATCCGTCCATCATGTCTTCTGTATGTCAGTACTCCATGCAGATCTCTGTAGAACAGCAAAATCCTCCTAAACCATAGCTATATCCACAATGTCCCTCTTGGATCCATGGCAGTGATGCAGCATTCATGTGGATAGGAGACTAGGATAGTTTGGTCAGAACAGATTATCTACCTGGTGGGCCAACATAGAGACACACAATGGCATGTACAGCAGCACCAGCTGCCATGGTTGCAGCAGGCTATAATGTAAGGTGTGAGTAGGCTAGGCTAAAGTAATTGGTCTTCAGTCTGGATTTTAATACTGAGATTGAATCGGCATCCTGAGTATGGGGTGAGAGACTGTTCCATAAGCTAGGGGCCCTGTAACTAAAGACTTTACTGCCAACTGTTTTTTATTAATGTGTGGAATATGAAGATATTCATATTATAGACATATCTATTGCTCTAATTTTGTATAGGTGAAAAAGAAAGATAATCCCTGCTTCAAAAAAATAACCAAAACTCCAGAGAGTATATCTTACTCTTTGGGGACTAAAATTTAAGTTAATTGTTAAGAAATACACCAGAGATGTAGCAGAAACTTTTTTTTATTAATTTGAAAAGACATCCATTTGCATTAAGGAGACCTGAGGCGAGTATTTTAAATCCTCAAAGGCACTGACAAATCAACCCAGCAGAAAAATCGCAGTTAAAACTGAGAAGAGGAGCTGTTTCTTTACCCAAAGAAGTGGGAGTTATGGAACAAGCTACACAACTGTCACAGAAGCCGGAGGCTAGGTGTGGAAAGAGACCGGCAAGATGAGAAGACAGGAATGGATTAAACACGGGGGTTCACTCCAGGCTCAAGGTATCGGGTGAAGTTTGGGACGAGACATAAGCCCTCAGGTAGCGGACGTGGGGCGACCTGGTGAGGTGAGCCTCTCGACAACCGATCCCAATGCCAAGGACAGGATAGACTGGACATAAATAAAAAACCTCCACCAGAGGCACCAGAAGCACAAGAACAGACACAGCAAAGCAAGGAACAGGACAGAAATGTGGAGTGCCCTCTAGAGGTAGGAAGAGGGTCGTGATAGTACCCCCTCCCCCCTTTAAAGGTGGCTCCGGACGCCCCCTGAAAAATAATAAGCTGCTCAGCACATGCTTGGTTAGTTATCATTCATGGCTCTAAAGCAGGAGTGTCAAACTCATTTTTAAGCGGGGCCAAACTAAAAACATTAAATCATGTTGTGAACCACATATGCAGAGATAAATACGGATAAGAGTTTTAGTATAAATCTTTTCATATATGCAAGTGAAAGTAGCCTATATAAACAAAGTATTGGTTCAGTATTCCTCTATTTAAGAATATGGTTGAGCATTTCATGAAAGAAAATGTATTCAAGATAAAAATAAGATCAAACATTTTAGTTAATTTTGGGGAATGTAACTACAGATGCAGCCATTCAAAATGGGTGAGGTATTTCGCGGCATACCCCGATGGGCGTGTCGCGGTATCACGCAGTTAACGTGGTGTCACGTGGTTAACTATCAGGCGTCGCCTTGTAAAAGCCGCCAGGGGGAGCTTAACCTCTCATGTACAGCATTTGAGCCTTTAATTTTGAACTGTGTATTACAACATGTTAATCATCAGTCATTAAAATGTTGGTATATTTAATGAAAGCAAGATTGCTCAGTTGGACAAAAGTACACAACCTACCTTTATCAGAAATATTTACGCATCAAAGCCTTTACTGAAGATATTACTAATAGTATTAATAATGGATGACTTTGGACAAGCTGTATACTCAAAGTATAATTTCTTTAGTACATTTGTACAAGCACTTGGAATCTGTCCAAGCCATACTTTGTCAGGCATTTTGTTTTACTTCAACGGGCATAAAAACTTCCTTGCTTTTAACAGGGCGTTTCATAATTTCTAACTACGAAAATGATTTAAAATGCGACACTTATCATTCAACTAGAGCTTAAAATATCACAAGGATCCTCAAGAGCACAGCAAAGAGTGTATTAAAAGACACTTGTATTTATCAACGCTTTCTTTTCCAAATACCAGATTTTATGGAACCACTTCAGAGGGGTGTCAGCCAGTCAGATTCCAGGAATCGGCACTTTAAAGAAAAAAATACACACCGGTATTCCATTTCTCCCTAACGATTTTAAGCATCGAAGTATTTAACTAGCATGTGAAATAGCGTGTGAAAAGGTGGTAGTTTTAAGCTTTTCTGCTAATATAATATAGAATCGCGTATCTAAAGAATTTAATATCGGTATTCGTGTGCTGCGACAGGGCTGTGTAGGGCTGTTTCGCCTGCCTGTTCATGCGAGCTGTCTTGTAGCCTACTGGTCTATGTGTGTAACTACCAACTGGCAGGTTGTGTGTTCGAATCCAGCTGGTGCTGGACTTTTCTTTTAACAAACATTTCTTCGAAAAAATAGAATAGCGATATTATGGACAATCAATTGACTTATATATTTCAAAATATCGCAACATGATCGATTCTAAGTCATTTTTGACAACGGTCCCTGCTTCTGCTTCCTGCTTCTATTGTGTGTGTGTGTGCAACAGAGTAAATTTTTATAGAGAAACGGAGGCTGGACAGTATGCATTACAATATAAACATTTATATTGATTTAAATCGTGTTCTGATTTAAATCGCAAACGTGTGTTTAATTATATGTGTTTTTTAATCATAATCAGGCTAATGCAACATAAATTGATACAGTATCTTTGTCTTCTAAGTATCTTAATAAACTTTCAGCATAGCTTTCTACCCGTCAAGATTTATATTTCTTGGGATTTTGGGATCAAACGTGGAAAGATTAGATTATAATCGTTTTTATTTGTCAAATATGTGATTGTATTTCTGAATGTTATGTGACACCTACAGTAGTTCACTGCTTTAAATACATCGAATTAAGAAAGTTATGTGTAGCACTTTAGATCTTTTTTCTGAACCAGGGAAAATCTGATCATGTTTCTCTATAACAATAATAAAAAACTTTATTTTACATATCACCTTTAAAAGTGGCATCTCAAAGCAATACAGTAGATCGAAAAACAGTTAAAAGGGACCAAATTAAATACCAGACAATCGCAAACGCGTTTTCAATAAAATTATTTTATTCATTCAGCAGTTTGTGAGAGGGACATCCAGCAGGGAGACACACACACACCGGTTTTCATTGCCAAAATTGTTTTTTTTCAATTCCTCTTGTCTAACAGGAATGTTTTGTTTGTGGACAGACTGTTAGACTAGAGGAAAAGACCGCCTCCTCCTACGAAGCATTAATCGCGTATCTAAGGAAAATTGCAGTATACCTTTGTTCATGCACATCATTATACAGTACAGTATCTCTATTTGTATTTCGATAAAAAAAATCGTTTGCCCAGCCACTACTGTTGTTATTGTTTTTATCCTGTAAAGCGTTTCCTTTTTCTGCATTTTCCATTTCCTTTTTCTGATCACTCGCTTTCTGGATACACATCTCACCTGTCCTGTTCTTTGTTTTCCTGGTTTGCTGATTATGCCTGCTGCGGTCCACTCCACACCCTCACACCTAAAGAATACTATTTTAAATTTCTTGGCGCAGTTCATTAACCCTTGTATGTGCTGTCCGCACCCAAAATGCAATTAAAAAAAAGTCAGAAACCGCACTCAAAATGCAATTTAGAGCTTAATAAGATACACTCCACAGGCAAAATTAAAGACAAAATTAAAGACGATTAAAATCTGTAATCTTTCCACTTGTACCGTGAGTCTTGGACAGTTTCTGCTTTGTGTAAGGATGGTGAGAAAGCTGTGCTCAATGTATTTAAGGGACTTAAAAGTAAAAGGAGATGCTTCATATTGCTTGACTAATTTTAAAAACCAAGTTATAAATGCAGACGCTCCCTCGGTGCCGCGCCGGGTGTAAATATCAAAGTATACATTCCCAACAAGAATTGTACCCATCTGTCATGCAAATAAAACACCTTGAATTGAATTGAATTGAGGGAGAGAGGGGGTAGGGGGACAGATACTGTAGACAGGACTCAAGGCAAATAAGATACTTATGGGTACGCAGGCATTCACGACAGCAACATACGAAACGTTTGCACGTACTGTATAGTTAAGTTATTACTTGGTTTTCAAAGTGCAATGAAATACAATATTGTTGTTGCTGCTGTTCTGGTTGTTTTTATCCCGTAAAGCGTTTTGAGAAGCCACCTTTAAAGGCGATATATACTGTAAAACCGCTGATTCTTATGGAATGTGTTCCGCAGGAGATACAAATTTTTATTTATTTATTTTTTAATCGCATATCTAAGGAAATCTCAGTATAACTTTGTTCATGAACAAACAGTGGCATGTTACATTATCATTAGTTTTTTTAACAAGGCTCGCCAGCTAATGTGAATCGAAACCTGTCTTGCTAGCTTCGTCGTGCATGTGTAAACTGTACTAGAGGGCATGCAAGTTACTCTGCTCCTTTCAGCTGCAGGGAGTCCCTCTGCTGCAACACACAGCAGACAGAACGGGAGACTATTGCCTTTCATATCTGACACCAGTGAAGTAAAAGGGGTGTCTGAAGGGGTGATTTCAGACCACATTTTAGTTACTTTATTTTGTTTACTTTTAACATTTCTGTAATTTACAGTAGATGTCACAATAGAAGCCCGAAGCCTATTATACTCAGTCTAGCCTTGGATCCTCTGAGTCCCATGACTCAGTCTTGTCTGCTTTCCTAGAATAAAACCAGTTAAGTCTTGTGTACTATGCAATTTATATTTTCCGATTCCATGCATTCCCTTAATGTTTAGAGTTTACTATATTCTCCAGACTCAAACACATAAGTACTAATAGCTCTGTCCCTTTAGGAGACTCTTTGCAGTACTGTGTCCCACTATCCCCATGAATTCTTTAGGTTGGGTCTAATATTTTCCAGTAATATACAGAATGGGATACAAAATGCTGTCAGGCAGGTAACAGAAAAGAGAAAAATATAAATATTTCCATTTTACAGACGTTCAAACATTTATAACATTTTGGCTCAATAAAAAGCTAACCCAATAATTAAATGTGATAAAGTATAGTTTGGATGTTTATACATTCATGTTAATCGTATTCTTGATTTATTTCAATAAGTGTTCATGTTTCATTTGCTATCTTAGAGCATATTGTGCAATGAGGAATAAAATAGCTGCATGACAAGTGACTTCCTTCTCTCAGTGGAAATTAAAAGGTAGCCTAATAAATTATAAGACAGTAAGAAAGGTTCCAATCAGGAGGAGACAATTCTTTCCATGTTTTTTGTTTGATTGCTGGTAGCAAACTGATCTGATGATCTACTCCAGCTCGTTCTCTTTTTATCATACAGTAAATTTTATTTTCTTGCTTTCTGAAACACAATATAACAAAAAATAACCTCACAAACTCAAAGAAAAAATCCTTGCTCCCCCCCCTCCCCTTGGCAGTACCTCCTCCCATGCTTTTAACTAAGGGCATCTAAAATACTGTCAAACAGCTACAATGGTATCTCTGTACAAGGCTTTGACTGTGTCAATCACAGCACCTACCGTTCCCTTACCAGCAACAACATGGATTCTAACACTCAGACATTAAAAAAAGTCAGGCCAAGAGAGAAAATACCGAGCTTTACAACATGCGGTACCAGTAACATTTTACCCACAGTAGACTCACCAACCAGATGTGTTTCAGTTTCTGTGATAAGCCTAGATTAATCATATCCTCTCCTCTAGTAGGAGCACCAAGTGTAAACATGTAACGCCCCTATTAAAAATAATGGCAAAACAGAAGTTCACTCTTTCTAGAACATACCTTCCTATGGACACTCCTAAAATGTATAAAATAGTGTCCACAGCATCTCATAATAGAGGCAAATGGGGAACTACAAACTCATTTCATACAATGCCATCCATGAGGGGTTAAATACACCCTGAGAGAAATTAATTTCTGGATAATTCAACGGCTGTGATTTCTGGAATATGTATTATCCCAAATATTTTCAAAAGAAATTGAATCATTTCAATGAATCTGTGCCATTCAAGTACCTGCTCCAGACAGTAATCACTGCTAAGGGTTTATATGAAGCTTGCATTAAAAGACTTTAAAAAAATGTCATGCCTCGGAGTATAGACCCCCAAAGGAATGCCATAGACTCAAACTGCAAAACAAACACATACAGAAAGAAAGTATTTGTATTGTAATTGCAAATCCTGGTATGAGTGATTGGTATGACTTTCCTCATTACAAATCTCTTATTAGAATCTAAATTTCTCTGTAACTCCAGGTCAGAACAGAGAAAATGTAACTGCCTTAAGGAGTTTACGATTATGAAAAATAGAAGGATAAGCATGATACGTATGTCTTCTGTCATTTTCTAAGTCATGTTACTGAGCACCAAATCTTATTGAGAATATGAATCCATTTAAGGTTTATACCATTAAAGTAAATGTTTATTCCATGCTGAAAATGATTGTACCAGACTTTTTTGAGGCTTGTTTAATTGTGTCTGAAGTCTGATGTTGTAAATTTTATTGTTAAAAAGATCCATGAAAATGTCGCTACTAAAGTTAGCTGGTACTGTTGGTATTGTAAGTGGCAAGTAGAGCTCATATTTTAGATTTTGTGTAGTTGCTAGCGTTGAACTGTGTGTTGGATGCACATGAATTGAAGAAATATAGCTGATGCGGATCCACAGAGCCAGCATATTAAGATGTTTATAATTAGAGGCAATTTGTTTAAATAACTAGGTATGGATACTGATGTGCAAGAGAGGTGGAAAGGCTGTTTCCTTAAGCCAGCACTATAAAATGTTTTATTCTCAGTGAGATGCTGCCATTTCATAGTGGGTTTCTAACACTGTGTATAGTTCCATCCACACAGTGCCTTTACTTCCATCCATTTCTAATCTCTTTATCCAGTACAGAGGATTTGGAGCCTATCCCAGTAAGCGACGGACACAAGGCAGAATACACCCTGGACATAGCGCCAGTCCATCACAGGACAGACAGACACAAACACACACACACCAGGGCCAGTTTAAATCTAACCTCAGAACCTTTCTTTTCAGAAGACTTAGTGTCTGTATCTGCTTCATTTTCTAATTTTGGTAGCACCTCTAACTGCTTGTCTTTCTTATATGCATTTACTTTGTAATCTGTGGTCCTTTTATCTGTTTTTACATCTACTGTATTGCTTTGAGATGCCACCTTTAATGGTGATATATCAAATAAAGTTTTTTTATTGTTGTTATAGGGAAACATGATCAGATTTTCCCTGGTTCAGAAAAAAAAATCTAAAGTATACTAGTTTGTCACTCTTCTCATTCCCTTTGCTAAATGACTTTTCATACTAATCTGATCAATCTAACTGCCAGTTTTCTGTGCTTTCTCTATCCTGCTAGATTTGCAATTATTCTGAAAATTTTCATCTTGAAATAACTCATTTCTAAGTACCTTTTTCACTGTTAACATCTTGCAGCAACTCTGCGACAAAATATACACTCTGACAGTTCATCCTGCTACCAACATTAAATAAAACAAATCTTAAGATTTCTATATTTATGTCTTTATTTAGTGGTTTCATTAGTGACAAAGGCTACACTTTCTTGGAAAAATGTCTTTTATGTTTTGCGGAAAAAACTGACTTGCTTTAACAAAATATGTTTTCAAACCTTTCACCTGGCATTTTCGTAGTTAGAAATTATGGAACGCTCTGTAAAAAGCAAGGGAGTTTTTATGTCCGTTGCAACATGAATATAATTATATCGTTATTAATTTCTTGAGATACGCGATTCCATATTATATTCCCTTTTAATCAAATTTTAAAAGTATGCTTGTTGACTCCGGTATCGCGTTAGTTAAAGACTTCGATGCTTTAAATGTTTAGGGAGAAATGGAATACTGGTGTGTATGTTTTCTTTAAAGTACCGAGACCAGCCATATACTGTATGTTTAAGTTCCAAAATTAATATCGTTTATGGACTTCACAAGCGTTGCAGTATGCTCCTAATCTTTTTATGCTCAGGCACTAAGATCTCCCTTCTGCTTTGTGTAAGGATGGTATCAAAAGCAATCTTAAGTGGTGAGAAAGCTGTGCTCAATGTATTTAAGGGACTTAAAAGTAAAAGGAGATGCTTCATATTGCTTGACTAATTTTAAAAACTAAGTTATAAATGCAGACGCTCCCTCGGTGTGCTGCTCTGGTGCGCCGGCTCTTACACAGTCCCTGTCTGCCGTAAGCGTTACAATATACATACCCAACACTGCTTGTACCCATCTGTCATGCAAATAAAACACCTTGAATTGAATTGAATTGAGGGGAGAGGGGGGGAATACTAAAGCCAATACTGGCTCAATACCCTCAATGGGCTTTGACATGCTAATGCATTGGTTTAACAGTCCGGGTGTGGCAGGCTTCCAATGTCAACTCGACTCGATTGGAAGACAATGAACGTATTTTAGCCCTAAATTAATTAATAGCAAACATGGTTTACATAAAATACATTTTTCCAAGAAAGTTTATAATAAAACGATCTATAGTTGAAATCTGAGCCTACTGTAAATATAAAGGAAAAACATTTTCAGAGAGCAATCACGCTGTGTTTATGTAGAAAAAGCTATTAGGTTTATGAGCAATCTAATTACCTATTCGCTTAAAACGCTATATAAAATAAAGTTTATGTAGAGATGAATGATCAGTGTCGCAGTTTAAATAATTTTTGTAGGAGGGCTTGGACAGATTCCAAGTGCATTTTTGCAATTTACGTTGCATTGTCCAATGTTCTGTTGTAATACAGGCTTGAATACAGTTAAAGTAGTCAAAGCTTTATCAGCCTATTTAAAATAATTTTTTTGAATCCCCGGCGGAACACACTCCATAGGAGTCAGCGCTTTTATACAGTATATCGCCTTTAAACACATATATTTAAACACGCGTTTACGATTTAAATCAAAACGCGATTCAAATCAATATAAGTGTAGATTTTGTAACGCATAGGTGACTATTCATTGTTATTAAAAAGACTTAAATTCGATCATGTCGTGATATTTAGAAATATACATTTGTTTGGTGCGAGTGAGGTTTTATTTAATCTCTGACCAAGGGAAACATTTCATTTTTCCAAAGACATGTTTGTTAAAAAATAAAGTCATAGTTCCATGGGATTCAATCACAGACCATGTGACATGGGAGTCAGGAAACTAACACACAGCGCCACTGGATTTAATAACGCAATAAAAACGCTATAAAATAATGTGACTAGGCACAGAAAAAGTTTACAGCACAGTACAATAATGAATGCTGACCATGACTTTAGAAGCATAAATTACCTTACACTCAATTTAAACACAAGCTGTCTTTCTGTATGAACCTCTAAGCTGGTTCATACAGAAAATGTAGAAATGCATTAGCCTGATTATGATTAAAAAACACATAATTAAACACGCGTTTGCGATTTAAATCAGAACACGATTTAAATCAATATAAATGTTTATATTGTAACGCATACCGTCCAGCCTCCATTTCTCTATAAAAATTTACTCTGTTGCACACACACACACAATAGAAGCAGGAACCGCTGTCAGAAGGGAAGAAGGTGACTATTCATTGTTATCAAAAATGACTTAGAATCGATCATGTTGCGATATTTTGAAATATAAAAGTCAATTGATTGTCCATAATATCGCTATTCTATTTTTTCGAAGAAATGTTTGTTAAAAGAAAAGTCCAGCACCAGCTGGATTCGAACACACAACCTGCCAGTTGGTAGTCACGCACCTAGATCAGTAGGCTACAAGACAACTCACATGACCAGGGAGGTCCTACACAGCCCTACACAGCCCTGTCGCAGTACACAAATATAATCATACAGTTATTAAATTCTTGAGATACGCAATTCCATATTATCTTCCCTTTTAATCAAATTCTAAAAGTATGCTTGTTGACTCCGGTATCACGTTAGTTAAAGACTTCGAAGCTTACAATGTTTAGGGAGAAATGGAATACTGGTGTGTATTTTTTTCTTTAAAGTACCAAGACCAGCTATATACTGTATGTTTATGTTCCAAAATTAATATCGTTTATGGCCTTCACACGCGTTACAGTATGCTCCTATTCTTTTTATGCTCAGCTACTAAGATTTCCCTTCAGTGGTAAAATTCAATATCTACAACGGGCACAGTAAAGTCGTTTACAGTAAGTCTTTCTACGACAGACCAACGGACCACGAGTGCCCCTGTCGGTCAACCAATCACGCACCGCGGTACCCCGCGTCATCTTACGTCATGATACGCGACACCGCAGCCAATTACCTGCGGTACGTGTCTGTACCGCTCACTTTGAATGGCTGCATCTGTATATTGCACGAAATGAATTGAAATAAAGACATGAATTGAAATCAATAAAACAAACACACATTTGGATAGATTTATATCACAAACTGTTAGCCTACTGTTGCTTTGCTAATCCAGAAACCTGAGCTCTTTTCTTTGCTGCAAGAAAGTCTAATCTGGGCATAAAATCCAGAATGTCAACGAATGGCAAGTGAATATGTAATCAATTCGGTTGCTTTCTCTAAAAGCTGCTCTTGTAGATAGTTAGCAATCTTGTCCACTCGAGTAGCCATCGTATTTCTAGTGAGACTGATGTTTGCAAAAGCGGACCTTATCTCTGGACACTACTTCATTGACTTTTAACGGGGACCGCTTAAGAAAATCGCCCTCACAGAATGGTCTCCCTGATTTAGCTATTTCTTTAGTCACGATAAAACTTGCCACCATTACGTGTTACTAGCAAGATGATGGCGTGATATCTGTGTAAACATAGTCAATCTAATTAGTTTTACTCCAGAGGGGAGGGGAGGACGTTAATGCTCGTTAATACTGTATATTGTTGTGTGTTGCGATTGGAGCTAAAGGCTCATGGGAATTCGAGTTCCTGCTGTCGGGGGACTCAAACAATAGACTTGGAAAAGTCTTGTAAGGGCCGGATTAAAGTGGCTTGTGGGCAGAATGCGGCCCGCGGGCAGTGAGTTTGACACATGTGCACTAAAGGGTGTTTCATCTAGTATCTTAAATTAGTGTCAGGATTTTTAAATAAAATATCCCATAATTTATAGCAACAGGTGGCTCTGAATTTAACATAACTGATGTCAGTAACATTTCAAAATCAGTATTTCACAGAATCAAATATCTTTATAAATAATACATTTCAGTATTACTCTTTATTAGACTGGGACCAGATCTTTTCATTCAGATGGTCCCAATATATTTTCAATGAAAAAGCTTAATAGAACTAACAAGTTGATATGAGGTCTTATCTTCTTAAAGTATGATGAAAGGACGATCTCAGTCTGCATAAAAGATTGTTACGTTGCATTTTGTGGTCTGACTTTAGAAGGAGTTACTTTGATATTCTGGGCTTTTCACAAGTGTATACCAATTGCCATGGGAACCACAAACATTACTCACATGCAGAATGATGCCAAAACACATTTAAGCATCAAAGCCAGAGCATTTCCCTAGCTGTGTTTCAAGAAAAAAAACATCAAAATGTAACTTTTAATGACGACAGCCTTCATCTAAAACACACCATTTCATATTCTCATTTAAAATATTTAGTTTCTTTTATCTCTAAATGTAAAACCATTAAAACCTTTTGTAATCTTGCACTGATTTACAATTAATTAACTAAGCATACACTTTATTTGCATTAAATTACCTGCTGCAAATATAGTGCCATGGTCACAGGAAGCTTCAAAATACTCTTCTACATTAATGCAACCTAAAACCTTTTAATTATTAAGTACACATTTAATCTTCCCTTATAGGCCTCTGTGCCAAACTTGACAGGCTTTCAAACTACAATGAAACCATAAATATTCAAAAGCAATAATGAAAAAAGGCAGTAAGAACTTAAAATATTTAAATTAAAAATTAGTGAAAAGAGGTTATGGCACTAATTTCACTTATGTATGCACTGTGCAGTTTACAAACTAAATTATTAAAGTTATTAAATTATTAAGGTGTTTTATACACACAGTCCTGTTCAGGTCTGTGAGTGAACCTAGGGCCCCAGTTTTGCAATGATGGACTGTACCCCACTGTACCTGATCATGGCACCTGCACACATTTAAAAAAGCATATTTTATATATATATATAAAAATATTATATTCAAAACCTAAATTTTCAAAGACTTCTAAGGGTAAAATAAGTTATAGTAAATCTAAAATATGTTGATTGCATAAGTATCCAGACTTATTGACAAACTCAATATTTGGTGGAAGTGCAAATACAGCTGCAAGTATTTTTGAGTGAATGTCTCATTTTCAGCACTTATATTATTTTTTATATTAGATTTTTTCAAGCTGTCAAGTTGCTTTGGGTTCACTTACAGACAGCAGTTTTCAAGTCTTTCCACAGGTTCTCATAGGATTCCAATCAAGGACAATATCTTTCTTATTCTTAAGTCACTTAAGTTTGGATTTTTCTTACATGTAAGGCAGGTTTCCATTTACAATTTTCCATCTACATTGCACTCAGTAAGTATTTGGACAGTGACAGTGACAGTTGTTTTGGCTCTGTACTCCAGCACATTACATTTGAAATGAAACAATGACTAGGAAGTGCAGACCGTCAGCTTTTAATTCAAGGATATTTACATTTATATTGGGTGAAACATATACAGTAGGGATCACAGCCCTTTTTATACAATCTACAAATCTGCAGCCACTCAGAATGCTCAGGGTGCCTTGCAGCAACAACATAGTATATTGAAAAGCATATTACCTTGAATTTTGTGGTATGACTTTAGGCCCAACACCTCTTTTTATTTTTCAAATAATCTGATGCAGAACTGCTCTGTATAACGGAATGTACCATGTGTCAGCTGTGCCTGCTATATCTAGAAAATCTTATTCAAATAATATAAATTAAATGTATATTATTCTAATGACCCATTGGCATAGTTATTAACTATGCAGATTGTGTTACTAAATGTATTTTATATTTTAGCTCTTTATTATAAATACATTTGGAAATTTTAGAATTTTAGTGTAGGGGTTTTGTGAACTTACTGGGAGAATTTATTAATTGTAGCAGCAATCATGAGGTGGCTTGTTATGGCTTTTAGAAAATCAATCAGTAACGCACACATACAGATGCAGCCATTCAAAACAAGCGGGCAATACCGCATTATTTTGCGGTGCGCTTTACGCAGTCTACCGCGAGTTACCGTTAATTCTCCTATAATACCGCAAGTAAACTAATAGTATCCGGAATTTCCGCAAAGTGGAGCTAATAAAGCTCAACCTCTCATGTTTGAGCTGTTGCCATCAAAGTCTTTAACGAAGATATTACTAATTAATAATTAGTTAGATAATTAATAATGAATGACCTTCGACAAGCTGTAAACTCAAAGTATTGCCCTGGTCCACATTCTTTTTTCATTGACTGTCTTTGTAAAAGTAACACCACAGCATTTTGCAATCACACATTTGTTTCCAATCATGCAAAGTACAGTAATTTTTGAGAATCTCCGATTCACCATGCCTTTTAAATGCTCATAAAAGAGATTGATTTAGGAACATAAACATATCATCGTTTGCAAACTGTACTCTATACAGTATGTATATATATATATTTAATGTCTTTACTGTGCCCGTTTAAGTATTGAATATTTATATTGAATTTTACCACTGAAGGGAAATCTTAGTAGCTGAGCATAACAAATATAGGAGCATACTGTAACGCATGTGAAGGCCATAAACGATATTAATTTTGGAACATAAACATACAGTATATAGCTGGTCTTGGTACTTAAAAGAAAAAATACACACCAGTATTCCATTTCTCCATAAACATTTTAAGCATCGAAGTCTTTAACTAACGTGATACCGGAGTCAACAAACATACTTTTAGAACTTGATTAAAAGGAAATATAATATGGAATCGCGTATCTAAAGAAATTAATAACGATAATTATATTCATGTACCGCAACACAAGAATAGTACACGCTGTACGATGTCTGTTGATAATGTTTGTAGGGCTTTTTCAACACTCTTCATGTAACCTTGCTGGTGGTGCTGTGGGTTAGGTTCCTGACTCCTATATCACACGTTGCTTGTTCAAATCCAGCTGGGGCCATTAGTTTTCTTTTTAACAAACATTTCTTTGAAAAAATTAAATGTTTCCCTGGCTCAGAGATTAAATAAAACTTCACTTGCACCAAAGAAATGTATATTTCTAAATATCACAACATGATCGAATTTAAGTCATTTTAATAACAATGAAAAGTCACCTAGGCGTTACAATATAAACATTTATATTGTTTAAATCGCCTTTGTAGAGGTTTGATGGGTTTACTGAGACAATTATTAATTGTAGCAGTAATCACGAGGTTGTTCGTTGGGGCTTTTAGAAAATCAATCGTCAGAACAACTAGCAACGCACACACACGGGTTCAATACACGAGATACATTTATTAATATAAACTGTGCACCAAACATATACTAGTCTGCCTGGATACGAGCGGCAGACCTTACTGTGAGGGTTATCAATATACAAGGTATATAATCTCGAAGAGATGCAAACACAAAGAGATACACAACAGAATATATGTCAATATATATCGTTCAGTTACCAAATCTCTAATCAGTGTTATTACCCACTGTTACTCTAAATTCGTAAGTAAATACATTACTCATGAATTAAATTGATAACAACTTATGTTGAGGTACAATTGAATTCTTGAGACGCAATGTAGAACATGGGGTTTACTTATCCACTGTGTATGGATTTGGAATTTCCCGGCACAAACACCAAACCAGCTGACAGGCTCTGTTACAGCCTCTGTTCCAGTGGTTGTCCAATGGGCGTTGTCCCGGCGTCCTCTGGCTACCGGCCAACCAGTCGAGGTGCAGCTCGGAGTAGGACGGGCGGAGGAATCTAACTGCGCAGGGCAGTCGTTGCTCCGAGGGGATCTACCAGCAGTCCGGCTGGCTAGTAGAAAGTCTCTATACACAGAGTGTGACCGCTAAAGTCACTCCTTTGCCTGGGTAGAAGCTGGTTCGTTCCCGGTCCAGTGCTGCTTCTGAATAAGCTATTCAGGTTGTCGACGAGCATTCACGTTGGTAGAATTCTGAGTACGTACGGGATCCTTGGCCTCGCGCTTAGAACAAAGTCCAAGTCCCTTTGCAGACAACTGCAGTTGTCACGTGATTGTCTCTGAGGATGCGCTAAAATGGCCAAGGAGAGCCCCGATCTGAGCTTGCGCTCCCTTTTTGACCAAGACACAGATGTTTGCTGATTGGTTGAGAGTTTGGCGGGCATTGGAGACCCACGTGGTATTACCACGCCCTCCCAGTCCCTGATTGGTTGATCAAGGTGAGATATAAGTCACTTACTCTTGACACTTGGGAATGGAGTCCATTCGGCACTCCCTAGACAGATAGGCGCCAATGGATGACCATTGATCATGATAGCCAGGCTTAGCTAAGTGCATCCCCGTCTGGGAGCTGTCCCTTATCAAAAGAAAACATCTTAAATCAGCCTGCATGAATACTTTCTCTGTGGCTGCACCACAGAGATGGAGGGTGAGATGGGGCCTCATTTAGGAAAGCATATCAACGCTTAATTCTGTCTTATTAACAAGCATTGCCGCTACACCTTTATTTAAAACCCATAAATAAAGCTGATACTGTTTAGACTTTTAATTATTTAAAACTGTATACAGCAGCACAATGCACAATGCAATGTAAGTCGCTATCTTTGTCTTCTGAGTAATAATGTCCACTTCTCTGTCCAGCAATTTAACAACAGTAATAATAATGAACTTTATTGTATATGGCACCTTTAAAGGTGGCTCCTCAAAGCTCTTTACAGGATAAAAACAATAACAACAATACTGTTAGACTGGGCATACGATTTTTTTTTAAAGAAATACAAAATGAGATATAATGATGTGTTCCGGCTTAGACATTAACGAAGAGCATAACACTTGGGTGGCTTTCCCATCTATACCTAAGCACTGCAAGTACAACCCCCCTCTCTGCAGGAGTGCTGGCTGTGACGAATTAAACCGTTTTCACAGGTATTTTCAAAGTAGAAGGGGGCGATATTTCCAGCAAAAGACACCCCCCCCCACTCCAAAACCCAGTAAGTACAGAACATACTAGTTAAGAAAGCAAGGCTCATCAATGAAATTGCTTAAACATGCTAATGCATTGGTGTAACAGTCCTGTCGTGGCAAGCTTCTAATGTCAACCCGACTACGGCGAAAGGAACCCTTCTTTCATTGGAAGACAATGAACATATTCTAGCCCTAAATGAATTAATAGCAAACATGGTTTACATAAAAGACATTTTTCCAAGAAAGTTTAGCCTTTGTCACTAATGAAACCACTAAATAAAGACATAAATATATAAATCTTAAGATTTTTAAAATGCATGACTTTGTTAAAATTTATTTAAAAATAAAAACGATTACAAATGCCAGCAGAGAGAGAGAACAGGGGAGGGATGCTGGTTATGCATAAGGGGCGGGGCTATGGAAATGAGTTCTATTTGGGAATGTGGAGTTACACGCTGTTTGTGAATTATCGTTGTTGAGTATGGAGTGTTGAGGTATTGGTTTTGTGTAATGCTTTGTGTTGAAAATTGAGCTGGATTTTGTTTATGATAAAGAGGATAAACTGGGATGGGAGGAGGGTTTGGTTTTGCATAAGGGGCGGGATTATGATAATTGGAGGAATTTGAGAGAGTTTGCGGGCTATTTTTGGTTTGTATTACGAATAATTCGTACAAAATATTGAGATTTGTTGATAATTGGGGACGGTTTTGCTTTAATGGTTTGATATATTTGATTTTGTATTGTGGTTGTTATCTATGTTTTTGGTTGGTATTATGTTTATATGGTTGTTTTTGTTATTTGGTCCTATTATGGTTATTATGTTTATTGTGTCATTTTTTATTATTGGATGTAATAATCAAAAGAGAGAGAGAGAGAGCGCCTTCTTCTTACTTTTCAGATTCCCTTTCCCCTACGGAAAGACAGACACATGTTTTCACAGTTTAGAAGCCACTCTTCAGACGTAGGCGAGCAAGCAGCCCCTAGATAAAACATCAACTTTATTTAAACTCCAAAGAAAGTATTAATGTTTTTTTTTTAAATCAAATTCTAAAAGTATGCTTGTTGACTCCGGTATCACGTTAGTTAAAGACTTCGATGCTTAAAATGTTTAGGGAGAAATGAAATAGTGGTGTGTATTTTTTCTTTAAAGTACGGAGACCAGCCATATACTGTATGTTTATGTTCCAAAATCAATACCGTTTATGGCCTTCACACGCGTTACAGTATGCTCCTATTCTTGTTATGCTCAGCTACTAAGATTTCCCTTCAGTGTTAAAATTTCATATAAATATTCAATACTAAAACGGGCAGAGAGAGAGACAGAGAGAGAGACACCAAGGGGTGCGGAACCAGGGAACTATTTACATGGAAAATGGGCGATCTCCCCAGACTGTACGCCCCTTTCACTGTTACCTGGATACCTCTTTGGGGCTATCCTCTATATACTCTTGGGGGGAATATACTCTTGGGGGATATTCTAACAACAAGTGATTATAAGACAATCTGTCAAAGTGCAATGAAATACAATATGCTGGACAATATGCTTCTCAAAGCGCTTTACAGGATAACAACAATAACAACAACAATTTTACAAGTCCTGGGAGGAATAATATCATCAATATTAATAATAATAATAAACTTTATTTTATATATCCCCTTTAAAGGTGGCTTTTTAAAAAAAACTTTTTTTAAATGCATTTGCATTTGCACACAGAGCAGTGTTTACTTGAACATGGAGAAGCCAAACTGAATCATTCCTGCACACAACCATTGCAGCAGAATTTGCATCATTTGGCAGGGCTATGATTCAAGTTGTAGCGGCGAGGCTTAATAATAAGAAAGAATTAAGTGTTCTGAGCCTTCCCAAATGAGGCCCCATTTCTCTGTTCATCTCTGTGGTGCAGCCACAGAGAAACTATTCATGCAAGCTGATTTAAGATGGTTCCTTTGATAAGGACAGCTCCCAAAGGGGGATGCACTTAGCTAAGCCTGGCTATCATGATCAATGGTCATCCATTGGCGCCTATCTGTCTAGGGAGTGCCAGTTGGACATCTGGACTGCATTACTAAGTGTCAGGACTAAGTGACTCATATCTCACCTTGATCAACCAATCAGGGACTGGTAGGGCCGAGTAACCCACGTGGGACTCTGATGCTCATGGAACTTTCAGCCAATCAATGAGCTGAAGTTCCTCCAGGTAAAAACAGGCAACACAGAGAGCCTGTGAGATTCAGATTCAACAAGATTCAGTAAGATTCTGGAGAGGATTCTGTGGACTGTTCTAAAGTGAATTCAAAGGAGAATTCCAGGGCAGGACGGCCCAGGAGCAGAAGGCTCCCAAGGGCAGGACATTCTCGCAGTGCGACTCCTGACCATCCTGAGACTCAGCCCGGACAATATTCAGCAGCGCACCATCGCAAGCCGCACAGCACAGCCTGGCACGCAGCCAGAGAGCGCGGATTGGACAGCAACAGCCTGCAACTGTTTCTTTGTATCCGCAGGAGATCTGAATCCCCAAAGATTGGATGAGTATTCAACTTCACTGCATTACAGCTCGAGAATTCAATTGTTATCCAAACCAGTTGATATCAATTTAATTCCTAAGAGTTATGTACTTGTTTTGAGTATCTAATGTAGAAGTTATAACCAAGTTCATTTACGAAACGGTAAAAATGAATGATATACTGAACGTATGTCCTCTTGATATGTGTAACTCTTTGTAACTGACTGAATATATACCTTTTGTATTCTGATAACCCTCTCGATAAGATCTGTTAGTTTATATGCATATTCTATGTATTAATAAATGTATCCTCGTGTATTAGTACCTGTGTGTGTGCGTTGTTTGAGTTATGTCGCATGGTTGGATTATAAAGCCATCAAAAGAATCAACTTTGTGATTTACTAATACAATTAATAATTGTCTCAGTAAATGCCCAAACCCTACAGAACTGGTGCCTTCAGAGAGCCACTAACATCACATATTTGGCATCCCTGAACCGGTTTTCGTTCATATTTGGCGTCCCTGGGTGGGCGTGGCAAGACTGAAATGAGTCAACCAAGCGGAATAATTCAATATAAAATGCCGCGGGTTTCATACACGACAATACAGTGTGCTGAAAGCAGAAAGAAAAAAAGTTCCCCTTGCTCTTTAAGCAGTGCTTGATTGTTTTGTGATCTTTTGCGATCTACTGGGTTGATTGCATACTTGATCTTGTGGTTTTCTGTGGTAAAACTGTGATTTCGTACTTAAAAGTAATACTCTTTAAGTTTAACGATGGTTGCTAAAAGGTCTGAATTCGAGTCGCTATTATGCACTCTCTCTAGCAGCGACAGGTCTGACCACGATCTCTTCCATATCTCCGTCAGCGGAGAAGCTAGGAGAATAAACCTCCATTCTCTGAGAGAGCTAGTGAAGGACATAGAGAGATTTGACCCCGCAGTGTCAGAGAATAATATTGAGAGTTATATTCAGGACCTCAGGTATAACCTGCAGTACCTGCCAAACGCCACAGAACAGGAGAAAGTGTTTCTGGTCAGGAAAACTACCAGCAGAGCTGTACATGAGTGGATGGCTAGGCAGATGAAAGAAGTCTGTAATGACTTTGAGCAGCTATGTCAAGCACTTATCGAAGAATACAGTGCGTTTATTGACCCGACTGCTGCGATAGCCGCCACTCTTAACATTAAGCACGAGAGAGCAGAGTCCCCTCGCGAATATTACGAGAGACTTAGACGAACTTTTTTTGGAGGGCGAAATGATGAGGGTTGCGAAGAGAACACACATTTCAAGGGTTTATTCATTGCGAATCTCTACCCGTCAGTCAGAAAGATGATCTTAATGCATACAGATGCACAGACCATGAAAATGACTGATATTAAGAGATTCGTGCAGAAAGCCTGGGAGTATGATGTCCAAAGTCGCTCTGAGCAAAAAGCTGTTAAAGCGACTGTGTTCGCCGTCAGAGCCAACAGGGTTAATTCTCTCCTGCTCGAAGGAGCACAGGCTCCTGAGCTGGCTAAGCTCCGTTCCAAAGCAGGCACACTGGACCACACCCAGCGTCTTAAGTGCCATGAGAACACCGGGGGAGGGAAAGGGCTTGATAAAGCTGAACAAAAGGATTCAGTAGCCGCCCGCCTGGCCAGGCTTGAACAAGCTTTATTAGGACAGGGACAACCGCTCCCCAAGGCTGCCGGAAGCGTGAATGAGCTGATACTCTCCACTGGAGGAGGCGGAGACCCGCCCCCTCTCCCTCCCTCAGTCTATCTGATTGAGCGGAAGGGTTCCTGCCTGGATGAATTCAGCCACTCCCAAGTGAGTGCTGACTCCACCCCTGAAGTCACAGAGCAGGCAGTAAAACACAGAGGAAAAGCAAGAAGCTTTTACCTTAAGGCTGCCATGGGAGATGTCTTACACAGTGAGACACTGATTGACACTGAGGTTGAGAGGTGTTTGATGTCACACGGCAAGCTCAAACGGGTAGAAAAAGAAAAGGGCATGCGACTCAGAGAGGAACCTTTGGTGGATCACCAGAAAGGCAAAGTGTGGAAACAGGTCAAGGCTCCTAAGCCTTCTGTACAGAAGGAAAGGGGGGCCAAGAGGCAGACTGTGCTCACACAGTGCCCACCGAACACAGAAGCCTATGTAAAGATTCCTTCTGTTCCCTCTGGACAAGAAATAAAAATCTTTTCTTGTTCCCCGAATAAACAGGGAAGTCGTGTCCCGGCCGAGGTCCCAACAGCCTCCCTGCCACAGGAGCAGTGCTCCGAGCAGCCGCTTGATCCACCAGGTAAAGCAAACCCCTTTTACATCCCTAAAGAGGAGCAGATCTCCCCACCTGGCGATGAAAAGGAGCTTTCCCTGTGCACCCTGGCACCCAAGAGGGGTCAGGACCACCACCCTGCAGTGGGGGAAGGGATCCAGATGGCAGGAGAGCAGGTTGGTGATGTAGCCCTCACCCTTAGCCCTGAGAGGTCCTCTATTAGTGAGGATCTGCTTGAGCAGCTGTTGCTGGGCCACCGCCAGGTGCCCCTGGTGCAACATTCACAGGTTAGACAGGAGGTCCAGATGGACGTTGAGACTACTGCGCTGTGGACACACCTGATCCCAGATGCCGATTCCCTCTGCTGTGACCCAGGGAACCTGCAGTCAGGTAACATTATTTCTCACAACTACCAGGTAGTGAGTGAGACTGATCTGATTGTTCCTGCCTCAACGGCAGGGTTGCCAACACACCCAGTCCCCCAGAAGGGACAGGGAATGAAAGCCGAGACGGTTTTCTTACAGCCACCAGCTCAGTTTGTCAGTCTGAGTCTGACCAACAGTGGTTCAGCCAGACTGGAGCTGGATGGTCAAGTCACCCGCCTGCCAGTGCAGGACATCGCAAAGAGAGGTGTCAGAATCCCCGCCTGCACTGACATGGGCCTGGTGAGTGATAGTAAGTTCAAAGACAATGAACTAGCTATCCCACTGCTGGGGCAGCTCCCTGAACCCCTAGCGAGGGAAGGGGGGAGCGAGCAGGTGTCCTACACCTACCCCCAGCAAACGATTGTAAACATGCCGATAGAAGGATTCCTCAATCAGGAAGTGTGCAGGGTGGACCTGAACAGTGAGAATGGGGTAACAATCCCAGATCACTCAGGTGCTCCAGATGACCACTCAGCCGAGGGTCAGGCATGCTCCACCGCTGCACCGCCCCCTGCAGGGTTCCTAGAGCACAGGCATGAACAAATCGAAAAAGCAGATGCCCTGGAAAAGGAGGAGCAGCATCAGCAGCTGCGTCAGATCTCCCCAGATTTCCAGGATGTTGGTGCCCAAGATGCCACATGGCATACTGAGAAAGACACCATGTACATGCTGCGCCAGCTTAGAAAGGCAACAGTCACTCAGAAGGAGATGACTGGGATCAGCCACCTGAAAAGACTTTTGGGAGGACTGATTGCTGCCACCACTGTTGTGCATTTGCTATTTCTGGTAGGTTTGTGTGCTACTGGCACTCTCACCCTGACTGCCAGAAGAAGGCAGGGGACAGAGATGCCAGAGGGTAGTGACAGACTGTATCAACAGCAGCAAAAGTTGGAAAGCTTAGGGAAAACCCTAAAGGCAACTTCCTATGCAACAGGGTTAAACCTTATTCCCCAACCAGTGGACATGATTGTTGGTGTTATACAGTGGGTTTATGCTTGTGTGCAACAGGCCAGAATGTTGAAACAAGACCTGTTAAGGGAGTTTAGTGCCACTGTAGCCAGTCTAACCACGGCACAATTCCCAACCCACTTGATTCCACTCTTCTCAGTAGAGGATTGTGTGACATTAACCCCATCGCTCATAGCTCACCCAGAAGGCAATCCAAGATTGAATTCGGTTCCAAATCTTGAGATGGGTATGGCTACCAAAGCTATCCATTGGCTGTGTCTAAACGATTCACCAATGAAGGGTGTAATGCTACTAACGAGCAGAGGGAGGTTAATGAACCCCATGAAGAGCAGGTGGGAAGTAAATGGCTGGTCAGCACACCACAGTTAACAGACACTGTGACTTGTGACATGTATGATACAGCTACCACAATGCAGCTACCTAACCAATAGTTTTCCTGCAAGTTCCCGAGGAGGCCATAGTACAGCTTGAACTTAACACTGTACTGTCTAGAACCAGACAATATAAGACCAAACTTGAGGTCTTGGATACCTTCAGGTGCCACACTATTGAATTGGATAGAAATCCAAGAAACAGTAAGCCCTGAAGAGGTACAGGTAGTTAGTTTGCTTTAAGGGAACAAACCTCCAAACCACCCTAGCAGATACCCAACACAGGTGTTGTGGTTTATCAGGGGTCTGGGAACAGGAACCGTTGTTATTGTAACACTACCGCCAGGTAGCTGGATCATGACTTACAGTGTACTCTGAATGATGTACTCTCACATCAAGATGTACTCCGGGTAGCACGAATGAGTCAAAGGTAGCATGTCAAAAGAAAGGAAGTGACTTCTCCCCAAATATCTACTACAGAGGTATCAGATATTAACAGTGAACTTCCTGATGGGTAATTCCTAGACTTAGATAATGTCTCCTACCGTGTTTATACATACTCCAGATGTTATTCATCCTGTTTGTATCCAATGCTGGTTCCGGTATGAATTCTCGAGGAGTAATGTAGACATTTAAGGTTAATGTTCTAATGGCAAGGGACATCACTTAACTCTGTTTTGTTTTGAAGGCAACAATGCCTCGGGACCTCATGACCTTCAAAAAGCCGGGATATGTAGCGGCGAGGCTTAATAATAAGAAAGAATTAAGTGTTCTGAGCCTTCCCAAATGAGGCCCCATTTCTCTGTTCATCTCTGTGGTGCAGCCAAAGAGAAACTATTCATGCAAGCTGATTTAAGATGGTTCCTTTGATAAGGACAGCTCCCAAAGGGGGATGCACTTAGCTAAGCCTGGCTATCATGATCAATGGTCATCCATTGGTGCCTATCTGTCTAGGGAGTGCCAGTTGGACATCTGGACTGCATTACTAAGTGTCAGGACTAAGTGACTCATATCTCACCTTGATCAACCAATCAGGGACTGGTAGGGCCGAGTTACCCACGTGGGACTCTGATGCCCATGGAACTTTCAGCCAATCAACGAGTTGAAGGTCCTCCAGGTAAAAACAGGCAACACAGAGAGCCTGTGAGATTCAGATTCAACAAGATTCAGTAAGATTCTGGAGAGGATTCTGTGGACTGTTCTAAAGGGAATTCAAAGGAGAATTCCAGGGCAGGACGGCCCAGGAGCAGAAGGCTCCCAAGGGCAGGACATTCTCGCAGTGCGCCTCCTGACCATCCTGAGACTCAGCCCGGACAACCACGGAACGGCCAGTGTGTCCGAGTGCCAGAACTTTCCTTTGTTCTAAGAGTCTAGAGTGGAGGTTCCCAGAGAGTAACCAGCGGCAGGCCTCGTGAACAGGTCGGAACTGTGGAAAGCGGAATCACTATTCAGAACTAGCTCTTCATCAGGAACGAACCGGTCCTCTTCCTGACTTGCTGGGACCCACAGTCACCTTTTCTACTGTGCACATACTTTGGTAGTTAAAGCCAACAGTGAGCATCAGCAGCGCACCGTCGCAAGCCGCACAGCACAGCCTGGCACGCAGCCAGAGAGCGCGGATTGGACAGCAACAGCCTGCAACTGTTTCTTTGTACCCACAGGAGATCTGAATCCCCAAAGATTGGATGAGTATTCAACTTCAATGCATTACAGCTCGAGAATTCAATTGTTATCCAAACCAGTTGATATCAATTTAATTCCTAAGAGTTATGTACTTGTTTTGAGTATCTAATGTAGAAGTTATAACCAAGTTCATTTACGAAACGGTATAAATGAATGATATACTGAACGTATGTCCTCTTGATATGTGTAACTCTTTGTAACTGACTGAATATATACCTTTTGTATTCTGATAACCCTCTCGATAAGATCTGTTAGTTTATATGCATATTCTATGTATTAATAAATGTATCCTCGTGTATTAGTACCTGTGTGTGTGCGTTGTTTGAGTTATGTCGCATGGTTGGATTATAAAGCCATCAAAAGAATCAACTTTGTGATTTACTGCTACAATTAATAATTGTCTCAGTAAATGCCCAAACCCTACAGAACTGGTGCCTTCAGAGAGCCACTAACATTACATATTTGGCGTCCCTGAACCGGTTTTTGTACAAAGTGGTGGTGGATTTGGAGAAAAAATGTATTTACATTGGGTTGGTGTAAGTGGAGCACTAATAAGCCCAAAACTTTACTTATTATTTTACAAGAGAATGCACCTGACAAGCTGGACAGTATGCTTCTCAAAGCGCTTTACAGGATAACAACAATAACAACAACAAGTTGGGAGGAAGTTCTGGGAGGAAAAATATTATCAATATGAATATAAATATTAATAATAATAATAATAATAATAATAATAAACTTTATTTTATATAGCACCTTTAAAGGTGGCTCTTTTACAGGATAACAACCGATGAAACAACATTGGTTGGGGGTTGAAAATGCCTGTGAAACCTGGATGATGTGACGGCAGCCATAGTGTGCCAGAACGCTCACCACACATCAGCTATCAGTAGGGAGGACAGCAGAGTAATGTAGCCAATTCATAGAGGGGGATTATTAGGAGGCCATCATTGGTAAAGGCCAATGGGAAATTTGGCCAGGACGCCAGGGTTACACCCCTACTCTTTGCAAAGAACCCCTTGGGATTTTTAATGACCACAGAGAGTCAGGACCTTGGTTTTACATCTCCTCGAAAGGACGGCGCCTGTTTTACAGTATAGTGTCCCCGTCACTATACTGGGGCATTAGGACCCACATGGACCACAGGGTGAGCATCCCCTGCTGGCCCCACTAACACCTCTTCCAGCAGCAACCCACTGCTTCCAGCAGTACTGCCCAGGCTCACACATGCTTAGCTTCTGTGGGTTGCCAGTTGTTAGTTACAGAGTGATATGGCTGCTGGCAGAATGAAGCCTCTGGACCTTTATGAACTATTCTGAGTATTTTTACCGTTGTAGGGCATTTGTTCTTTTGTTGTTTTTCACTATCTTCAGTTCAGTCATCAGTTCATACTGTCAGAATTACTGTTTAGCAGTCTTTTAGCCCACCTACAAGGGTGTAGGAGACCCATACCAATCTCATTTGTTAGTGCTGCATTTGTGCCAGTTTGTACCATTGAAAGCAGCTTTCATTTCAAAGATCTAGCACCTTCTGTTTTGGGTAATCACATGACTGTCTATATAAAAAAGTTTACAGTTAGTAACACTCTAATAGATAATGTACTTTTAATTAATTGTAGTGTGGATTTTCTTTTCTAAAATGCTTTAACTTACGTCATAAGGGGGAAGAGCTTATGGGAGAAGCCAAAGACAAATTCGTACAGCAGTGGATAATAAAGTATCTATCTATCTAATACTTTGTAGCTGTATATTTTTTTCAACTGAAGAGTAATCAAAGAAGTTTCTGATTTTATCCTTTTTGCTTTACTTTATTGCCATGTTAACAAGGTTGGAATTTGCTCCTGTGCAGTCCAGGTCATATATTACCGTTACACAAGAACAACAAAATCATATACTTACAGTACAGATACAGTATACAGTACATACAGTAGTAATCAATCAGTGAAACATCCAGGTTCTACATATTGAGGTGTCTAATGACCTCTAGATAGTTGTGATACTTTGAAACCTCCTCTCCAAAGGAAATGAGCTTAAAACAGAAGGAACAAGTAAATGTTTATTCAATGCTGAAAAGAGAAGAAAAGAAACACAATGTTTCAGCTGTGGAGTGTTCTTTGGGTGTTGTTGCTTTGCAGGCTACACATGCTGACACAGCTACCTACATGATGTATTTAAAAAAGGAGGTGGTGGAAGGGATCTGCGGATGCCTTCTTAGCTTTCTGTGTGATGCAGCTGTCACAAATAGAGGCAACAGAGGGAAGATCTTGGATGCTGTGCATCTGAAACTTTCCTGCCGTTTCCTCTCTTGAGCTGTTGTATTACCATACCAGTCTGTTACTGAGAAGGTGACCATACTGTATATTTTAATAAAGTGTGAGAGTTTTTGATTCAATACCTGGCTCCCCTCAGATTGATGTTAATATGAACAGAAGCTGCTGCCTGATACAGGAAAATAGAAAGGATAAATAATTGTATCTAGAAGACAGTCTGTAAGGATGACTGTAATATTTGATGTGTGGATATCTGTGGACATTACTTTACTTACACATTTTTAACTAATTAATTTTCTGTACTCATTTTGTCAGGAAGCGTTAATCGTCATAACACTTGTTGAGTGTTGCTGATTATGCGGTGGCCAATCAGAATTGGTTTACTTGTCACTTCTTTGTATATAAGGTCGATTAACCCTGCTTTCGGAGCTCAGCATTGTCAGATTTGTAACATCCTCAGAGCAAGTCGGACTTGCTCCAGTACAAATGCTTTTAATTTCCTGGTTGTGGAGCTTCGGCATAGACTTCCGGTTATTCCAGGTTCCAGATTTCTTTGTGAATCCTTCTCCATGTTCCTGGGTTGTGAAGTTCCTGGTTTTTTGGGTCCTGATTTACTCCATGGGAATGGTCTTGTGTCTGGGTCCTGGTGACAGATGCCTTTGTATGGAGCAGTGCTGGTCTTGGGATTTGAGTTATATCGTGATCGCCGAGGTCTGCTTTAGGAGGAACTCAATGTTTTGCCTTGCGTTTGTATTTGTACTTGAAAATCCCGATATCCTGTTCACCTAATATCCTTGACCTTAGACTGTATTTTAGACAATGTTATAGTGTTATTTCCCATGGGTTTGTTATTAAAACTTTGTATTCAAATGTGTGTTCTCACTACAGTTTTGGTCCTTGCCCTTTAAGGTCTTCTGCTGTGCCGTATAGGGTCTTAAGGTCTTTAGCGGTTTTGAATGTGGAAACCATAACAATTTTAACATTACTTATCTCAATCTAAACAAAAAATAATCATGTCGTAAATAGTCACATTAACTAATAATAATAATTATAAACTTTATTTTATATAGTACTTTTAAAGGTGGCTTTGCAAACCGCTTTACAGAATGACAAAAACAATAAATAAAGGTTGTGAGGTGGGGAGTAGGGCGATAAAGTTCAGATAATAGTTCAGACAACCCCACACATTAAATGTATGGGGCATCAAAATGTAGTTTATATATCTATGTATTTTTGGTTCGCATGCTTAATTAAAAAATACATGTTGTGCTTGTGAGGCATACACTTCCAGTTCCCTTTAAGAAATAATGTTTAAGAAATGTAAAATGAATAAATGCCCACCACAAAATCCAAAAGTATTGTAAACATCTGTTTTGTCTTTCTCTTCTCATGTCAAGTGATCAAGTAATCAATTTATAGTAAAATAAAGTAAAATTAGCATGTCTATGTGAAACACTACATAAGAATCAATGACATTCAGAATACAAATGTCCTTGTCCGCTAGGTGCTATAAGAAAACTAAAAGAGGTGTACAGCAATTGAGAAATAAAATCCCACATAGGAGATAATAATACTAAACTTTATGTTATATAGCGCCTTTAAAGGTGGCTTCTCAAAGCGCTTTATAGGATGACAATAACAATAAATAAGAAGAATACAACAATAAATAAGGAGAATACACAAGATTACACAATTACAATATATAGAGGAGACCATGGATGGTGGTACTAAGAAGAGCAGAGAGGTGAAGAATGGAACCAGTTAAGTAAAGGCTTTTCTGAAGAAGAGGGTTTTGAGTTTGGATTTGAAGGAGTTTAGAGAAAGTGACTCTCTGATATCCTTGGGCAAAGAGTTCCAGTGCTTGGGGGAATAACAGGAGAAGGCCCTGTCACCCATACAATGTAGACGGGCTTGGGGGACAGTAAGGAGGGCAGAATTTGAAGAGCGGAGGTTGCGAGGTGGGGAGTAGGGAGATAATAGTTTAGACAGGTACTGAGGTGCCAAGCCATGCAGCGCCTTATAGGTGTGCATGAGGATTTTAAAGTCTACACAGAATTTGACCGGAAGCCAGTGCAAGGACTCCAGGACAGGAGTAATGTGAACACTTGCACTAGACCTGGTCAGGTTTCTGGCTGCTGAATTTTGGACATACTGCAGTTTGTTCAGAGTAGATTTAGATACCCCAGTGAGTACAGCATTACAGTAGTCAATTGGAGAGAATACAAATCTGTTGATCAGCTTTTCAGCCACAGTTAATGATAGCACAGGGCATAGTCTTGTGATTTTAAGGTGAAAAAAAGATGTTTTGACAGTATGCTGCACATGTGGGTCAAATGCTAAGCCAGAATCAAATATAACCCCAAGGTTTTTCAATTTTGATTGAAGCTGAAGTACAGAGCCATCTACAGAAAGGATTACAGGACTGGCTTTACGAAGTTGATGGGGGGTACCAATAAGCATGACAGTCTTGTCGCAGTTAAGATGAAGGAAGTTTTGAGTCATCCAAATTTTAATGTCAGATATACAATTAGATCGAATAGAGACAGCCACATCAGTGTCAGGTTTGGTATGGATGTATATTTGAGTATCGTCAACGTAAAAATGAAAGCTGAGGCCATGTGATCTTAAAAGCTGACCAAGAGGGAAAATGTAAATGCTGAAGAGGGACACCAGACTTAACAAGACCGATTTCAGATCTGTACCCATTAAGAGAGACAAAGTGACAGTGATCAGTGAGGTAAGATTTGAACCATTTGAGGGCAGTGTCAGAAACTCCAAACACAGTCTCAAGACGATCCAATCACACATTTGTTTCCAATCATGCAAAGTACTTCTTGAGAATCTCTGATTCACCATGCCTTTCACATGCTCATAAAAGATATTAATTTAGGAACATAAAAATATTACCGTATGTAAACTGTACTGTATATGGCTGGTCTTGGTATTTAAAAGAAAAAATACACACCAGTATTCCATTTCTCCCTAAACATTTTAAGCATCAATCTCTCACATGTGGTTATTTTGGAAACGTTTTTACCTTGTTCCTTCTGACCATGTCACTGTACATTTAAAAGCATACTTTTAGAATTTGATTAATAGGGAATAAAATATGGAATCGTATATCTAAAGAAAATAATAGTGGTATAACGATATTCATGTACTGCTGCACAACCAATAGTATAAGACTTTCCAGTGAGATATGCTTGTAATGTGATTGCTAAAGTGACTGACTTGTAATCCTGAGGTTGAGTGTTCAAACCCAGCTATCACCATCAGTTTTCTTTTCACAAATAAAAATTTCTTTGAAAAACTAAAATAGCTAATAATATTGGCATTATATTTACATTTTTTATATTTCTAAATATCATAATATGTTTGTACTGTATGTACACAGCGGTAGGGCACAAATTCATGTGATCCCTATTAATAAAAGGTATTAAAGGTATTAAGATCCCTTTAGATCTCCCTTCAGATTTAAAAGGTTATTAATAATATCTTCAGTGTCATATCTTCCCAGTTTAGCTGATCTTTTGCTGCCTTCGCATGCTTACACAGCTCCCTGGGTAAACTATCATACTTGACTGAGAAAGCTTTAGAGAACTTAACATTTTTATTATCAACAAATTGTAAATATGGCGTTTACATTGGCGTTTTTAATTTTTCACTTGAGTATATGGAGGAGTGTTGTCAGCTGTCAATGAGAGCAGACCCCCCCCCCCCCCCTTAGGCTGGGCAAACATTTTTTTAATTTTTAAAAAAAGAAATAAACAAATAGATATAATGATTCAGGTGGGTAGCTGCGTCAGCATGCGTAGACTGCAAAGGAACAAGTAATAGGTTTATTCCATGCTGTAAAAGAGAAGAAAGAAAACACAATGTTTCTGCTGTGGAGCCTTCTTCAGGTGTGAGAGAGACAAGGTAATAGGCAAAGGTAATGTAGAGGGAGAACAAAGGCTGGGAGGGAGGAGGAGTGAGGGGCCAGAGCAGGGGACAGAAAGAGAGGCCAATCAAGAGGTGTGAAGTCAGAATAGGTGTAGAGAGGTGTGAAATGAAACTTCCAATGAATGGAAGTTTAATTGGAAACTGATATAAACATTTACTGCAATACAATACTGCTACGTTTCAGCTGTAAATCCTTCTTCTCATGTGAGGGTGAAACGCTTGGAGTTTGTAATGTAGGGCGCTCTGGACGGGTTAAACTTTAATGCAAGAAAAATGTATTTCCCAGAAGCTACGATATACTGATTCTTATGGAATGTGTTTTCTTTCTTCTTTTTTTCAGCATGGAATAAACCTATTACTTGATTCTTATGGAAGTTCGTTTCCACCAGGGAGTAAAAAAAAAACACACACTTTTTCATTAACAAAAAGTAACACCACACTCTCTTGTTTAAAGCACCACCTCTCTTCTGAGTTAAGGGAGGAGACACGTTACACTTTAACTCTTCAGTTCACAGAGAAATTTCACCAGAGCCTCGTACTAATAGTTTATGCTAACACCTAACTTTCTTAACGCGAGGAGTACTACTGTAAGCAAAAAAAAGGGGGTTTTGGAGGTATGGCAGTATTTCTTGCATTGTGAATGTACGTACACAGATGTCCCCTTGGGTTTCAGTTAGTGCGTAATTACGCATCAATGAAAAACTGGAGGTTTAAAAAAAGAGAATTAACTCACTGGTAGTTTTATGTGGAGGCTGTAAATATTTCCACAAGTCGTGGTCTTTAAAATGCATTTGGTTTGAAGGCTTTCTGTGTTTCTCTTCCAAAGATATGGACAGAAGAATATTCAAGTGTGGTCAAAAAGCGTTTTTATGGTCTATAGCTCAAATCCTGCTTAATTAAAAATTAGACACAAGAAAAGTATTATTGGACAATGTTGTGATGCTAAAGAAATCAATAACGATATTAATTCAAAGATCTAAATATATTTAATGCTTATGCCTGACATTAGAGGTGCTGGCATGTGTGGTGACGTCACCGTCTTTCCCTCTGAATAGCTAGCAGGGACCTGTGCTGTATGGATCCCTTTAGAGCTCCCTTCAGATTTAAAAGGTTATTAATAATATCTTCAGTGTCACATTAACTTTGGAATGTTCTTCCAAGTGTAAAAAGAGGTGATACTCAATGTGTCTCCTTCATAAATTTTAAGTTTACAGACCGTACAAAATATTTTTTTATTAATAATGTCTTCTGTATCACATTAAAATTGGAACGCTTTTCACATGTGTAAATCCACCTATTTTCTAACCGCTTTATCCAGGACAGGTAACAGTTTCACAACTCACCCTTCCCCCTGCCTGTCTGACTTTCTTTTTAACCCTTCTGTGCCCGAATCGCAGCGGGTGAGAAAGAAACAAAGTGAAACTTAGAGCGTACACATATGAAAATTCTTATTTTAATATTACATAAAGCTTTCTCAATCAAGTATGATAGTTTACCCAGGCAGCTGTGTAAGCATGCGTAGTCAGCAAAAGATCAGCTAAACTGGGAAGATGCAACACCGAAGATATTATTAATAACCTTTTACATCTGAAGGGAGATCTAAAGGGATCTTAATACCCTTAATGCCCTTTATTAATAGGGATCATGTGAATGTGCGCCCTAAAGCTGTTTACATACAGTACGAACATGTTGTGACATTTAGAAATATAAAAAATGCCAATATAATGCCAATAATATTAGCTATTTTGGTTTTTCTAAGAAATTGTTATTTGTGAAAAGAAAACTGATGGCAACAGCTAGGTTTGAACACTCAACTTCAGGATTACAAGCCAGTCACTTAAGCAATCACGCCACTGAGGCAGTCATGTGACAAGCATATCTCAATGGAAAGTCTTATACTACTGTTTGTGCAACAGTACTATACATGAATATCGTTATACCACAATGAATTTCTTTAGATACACGATTCCATATTATATTCCCTATTAATCAAATTCTAAAAGTATGCTTTTAAATGTACAGTGACATGGTCAGAAGGAACAAAGAGCATGTAAAAACGTTTTCAAAATAACCACATGTAAGACTTTGATGCTTAAAATGTTTAGGGAGAAATGGAATACTGGTGTGTATTTTTTCTACACTTTCCATAATATGTTTATGTTCCTAAATTAATATCATTTATGACCTTTAGATGCGTTATGCTCCTATTCTTCTTATGCTCAGCTACTAAAAATTCCCTTAAGTGGTAAAATTCCATATAAATATTCAATACTAAGCAGATTAAAACGTGCACAGTAAAGAGATTAAATGATTAAATCTTTCCACGACCGACCAACGCACCACGGGTGTCCCTGTCGGTCAATTTGGCCAGCCAATCACGTACCGCGGTAGGGCACAGTGGCGCATGCATAGATGCCCACGGTACAGGTTTGTACTGTGCATTTTGAATGGCTGCATCCGTATACTATAACTATTGTGGTTCCTTGTAATAATAATTGCTTACACTTATATAGCACTTTTCTGGACACTCCACTGTCACTCTCACGCTCTTACAGGTAATGGGGACTCCCCTCCTCCACTACCAATGTGCAGCATCCATCTGGATGATGTGACGGCAGCCATAGTGTGCCAGAATGCTCACCACACATCAGCTATCAGTGGATAGGAGGACAGAGTGATGAAGCCAACTCATATATGGGGATTATTAGGAGGCCATGATTGGTAAAAGCCAATGGGAAATTTGGCCAGGACCCTGTGGTTACACCCCTACTCTTTTCGAGAAATACCCTGGGATTTTTAATGACCACAGAAAGTCAGGACTTCGGTTTTACATCTCATCCAAAGAACAGCACCTGTTTACAGTATACTGTATACTATACTGAAGCGTTAGGACCCACACAGATCAAGCACCCCCTGCTAGCCCCACTAACACCTCTTCTAGTAGCAACCTTAGTTTTTCCCAGGAGGTCTCCTATCCAGGTACTGACCAGGCTCACACCTGCTTAGCTTCACCAGGTCGCCAGATGTGAGTTGCAGAGTGAAATGGCTGCTGGCTACAAGAGACAGAATAAAATAATTTGATACAGAAAACAAATGCGTACTGATCTTGTCCGCTTATAAAACTTTTATCATCCTTTAAAGAATTAGTGTATAAAACCTAGTGAAAATTGTATCTAAGTATACTAGACATATTATTATCTTTGTTTTGAACTTTTTTGTGACCAAAAAAGAAAAAAATAAAGGAACATCAGACTACGTCAAATGAGTTATCCAATATAGATGCTTTACCACTTGAATGGTTTTTGTCAGAAACAGAGAAAGGTTATTAAAAAAGGCTATTATGCTCCACCTGGCTACATTGAGGATCAATCTTCCTTTTTCCAAAAGCAGCTGAGGCTTATCTCAGAAAGAACCAACCAGGTATTTTCCCATAGCCAGTTTCAAATGAATAAAACTTATCTTTAAACGATACGTTTTATATTTGGTACTGTAAGTTTTATAGAATTTAATGTGTTAATTGGATATAGTCCAATGTTACTGAAAAGCTTATTATCTTATTTGATTAATATATAATTTTAGTGTATTTGCAGTTTAATTTGTTCTTATGTGTTTTATTTGTTTTTAATTGCTGTGAATGCATAAAGGAGCTTATAGCTCAAAGCCCGTCTCTGATTTCTTCAGGCGACCTTCTTCTTTTTTTCTTAAATTTGCCATTGGTTATGTGAGATTAATCACCAGTTGTTGGTCTTCTCCTTTGCCTTATAAAAGTGGGCTTTTATTAATGTAAATTAATATATTATGAGTTCAAAGATGTTCACCCCTTTTTTTATTTTTCCTTTTTCTTCTGTACTTGATACAATTACAGATTTTTGAAGGTTACACTGTTATCCTGTTTCTTTTTATGCAACATTTAGATCAGTAATGTTGAAGTTTTTGTTTGGTTCACCAATACGTGCAAGAATCTGAGGGTTGTATGGGGTTTACTCTTTTATGGATGTACAGTGAAGCATATGATAATGGAAAACTACCAGAAACCTTGGAGCAAGCATTTATGACAGTATTATTAAAGCCAGGAAAAGATCCCAAACTCTGTAGTTCCTATAGGCCAATATTTTTATTAAACTTGAACTATAAGATTTTAACTAAAATTATAGCCAGTAGATTGGGGTCTAAATTGCCTAACCTTATATTTATAGACCAAAATGGCTTTATCACAAACCTAATAACTTAATAATATCTTAGATTGGGCTAAACAGGATGATGGTCAAGTTTTGGCAGTTTCCTTGATGCTGAAAACGCCTTTGATCGTGTTGAATGATCTTACATATTTACTGCCCTTACAAAATTAATTTTGGCCCAAAGTTTCCTAAAATGATTAAATTGTTGTACCAATCTCCAGCAGCAGCTACTCAAACAAATTAAGATATACCTTGTAAATCATGCTATTTGATGTTAGGGTGTGTTTGTACTCAATTCCTGCTAACAATTAAGTCCTCATGGCTTAATCTCTGAATAATGGGGGGTTTGTTATTCCTTGTGACTCCACCAAGACAACAAGAACTGTGAACCACTCTCTCAAGGAGAAGTAAGAGTTGTACAGACACAGCCATAAAACCATTAGGCCATGGACAAAGAAGGCCTGGTGATTCTTCAAGTCAAGAGAAGAGATTCACCAACACTGGAAACAAGGCCATAAATTTGAAAATAAAAACGCCTGTAGATATCATTTGTTTGGTCTTAAATTAAATTTAAAATAAAACAGAAGAAACAGTCAGAATTCTGATTGCAAAAAACATTATTGAAAGGATTTAGGATTTAGAAACCAGATTATCTGATCCATCCACATCAATTGAGGGTCCCAGTTAGGAAAACCAAATCACCCCTCTAGTGGCAAAATTGGATATAACCCCCCCACCCCACTGCTTGTGTAGTAAATCAGAATTTTAACCCAATAAAATAACCTTCTTCGTTCCATATTGATAAAAGACAATATGTAGTACTGGCTGTATTGCTACATTAAATACTTCATTCCCTTACGAAATCCCCTTTTGTTAAACCAAAATATTAAATTGAAATACAATGTAACATAAAGCATTATAATTATTTCAGGAAGAAGTGAGTTATGCTTATTTGGTATCAAAATAATGGGCAAAACATGAGTAGTTCAGTAGTTCCACACCTATGTTTACTGAAACTGTAAGCCTTTTCCTGGAATTAGGATTTGACTTTATTAACATTGGTCTATATTTTAGCATCTTGCATTTTCTAATTATTTTCAGCGATCTCCTCATCTCTTTCCAGAAGCCTTTGTTTGTATTCATGAAATTTCTAATAAACTCACCCTTTTTAATAAACTGAAGCAGTTCTGATTTGAATTCATACTGATCAACCTCACCGTTATCTTGAATTCTGTTTGTTAAGCCTTAGTTTTAATTATCACATTAATCTGGCTGTGTTTTCAGAGGACATGGTCATATAAGGGTTGGTGTGATTATTATCACTCAATCTCAAAACCTGTTTTATACCTGCTATTTTGGTCGAATGTCCTTACAACAGGGTCTAAGGTTAAGTCACATGTGCTATTTTCTCAGAATATGTACATGATCGACTGGAGGTTCAGGTAACCCTCTAAAACCATATTATCCACAAAATCCTTCACTTTCCTTGTCACAAGGAACAAGGCAGGCATGACCTCTTTCCTTTCTTCTTTTTGTGCTGGCAATTGAACCATTGGTCATTGAAATTCAATTTCACCAAATGGCACATGGAATACGAATGAGAGTGGTGACTCATACCATATTCTGTTATGCAGATTATATAATGCTGTATAAAAAAATCAAGAATCCCTGAAATCTGATAGAATTATAAGAGCAATATGGAGACATATCCGGTTATAAAGACAATATTATAAATGGTGTTATTATGCCACTCAATAGTGCAGCTAGAGATATGTCCTAAATAAATATACCATTTATATGGAAATAACGTAACCTTACATATTTGGGTCTGTGAATAACTAATAAATTAGACCTTACATTGTCACTTAACTATATCCCACTTCTTAACAAGGTGGAATGAGAATTGGAACAATGGAAATACTACCTACAGTGTTTCATTAATTGGATTTAATTGTATAAAAAGGAACATTCTTCCAAAGTTCCTGTACCTACAGATGCAGCCATTCAAAATGTGCAGTAAAAGCCCATACTGCGAGAAATTATCTGCAGATTAGCGTGGAATACTGTACTACGTGATTGGCTGGCCAAAATGAGCAACAGGTGGCATGTGGTGCATTGGTTGTTAGTGAGACAATTGCTTCATTTAATCTCTTTACTGTGCATGTTTAAATCCACTTAATATTGAATATAATACGAAATTTTACAGCCAAAATGAAATTTTGGTAGCTGAGCATAAAAAGAAGAGGAGCATAACGTGTCTGAAGGTCATAAACGATATTAATTTACAAACATAAACATAATATGTAGACTGTATATGGCTGGTATTGGTAGTTTAAATAAAAAATACACACCAGTATTCCACTTTTTAAATAAACATTTTAAGTATCCAATTCTTTCATTTTACGTGTTCCTTCTTACTATATTAATTTTATATACTTTATAAAAAGTTATAACGTTTTAACCTTTAAAAAACAAGTTAAGAAACGCATACCTTTTAGAATTTTATTAATGGAGAATATAATATGGAATCAAAATATAGCTAAAATTATTATCATAATACACTTTCTTTGTAAACATCTGTAAAAATAATTCACCCGCGATTACGTGGAATACTTGACATGTGACTTGCATGCTTTAGGTCGGGGGTTCAAGCCTAGCTTTTGGCATGAGTTTTCTTTTAACAAATAAATATTTCTTTGAAAAACTAAAATAGTAAATATTATCGACACTGTATTGAATTTGTTGGTATTTCTAAATATCACAACATGTTCAAAGTTAAATGATTTATTAATAACAACTAATAATTTCAAACTGCTTGTATTTTAAAATTGCATTGGTCTGTATTTTGTTTGCAGTGATTAGTCACTATTTTCACAACCTTCAATTTATTAAATGTCTATTTTTGAGACAGGGTGTTCCACACTTCGGTTTAATTTCTGAAACTCCCTCTTTATTCCCCATTTTAACCTTTTCTTTGGAGACTTGGGGCTGTTATTGCAGTAAAAAAAGCATACCTTTTAGAATTTTATTAATAGGGAATATAATATGGAATCGCACATCTAAAGAAATGTATAACGATATTTTAGGATTTAATTATATTCATATATCTCAAATTATTACCATAGTCCACTTTCTTTGTAAAGATCTGCATCAATAAGACTCATTCACTCACTGATAACATGGAAACATTTTGCCTGCCCTTTTCAGCTACAGTCTAAGCTGTCAAGCTGCTTGTTGGCATAATGGCTTCAGTGCGTGACTCTGTTTAATTCGATCACTTTTATATTTGAAACCATCGTTAAACAAAGGAGTTGCTTATTGTTCTTCCTAATGACATTATATGTGGGAATATTATACATTTTAATCATTCTCATTTTTTAATACATTTTAGAAAAGTTTCATCTACACCAATACCATAGATAATTTTCAATTGTATTTCTGGATGTTATGTCACACATATTTCAGTATTTTATATACATCTTGTAGCGGCAAGGCTTATTAAAATACAGGAATTAAGTTTGCTGCTCCCTTGCCAGTCCCTCTCTCTCCCTCATCTCAAGTAGTGCTTGATACAGAGAGGCCATTCCATTTGGTTCACAATGAAGGTGTTTTTCTAGCTGATAGAGTGTCCTGATAAGGAACAACTCCCAAAGCTGAGATTCTCCATCAACCCTAATAAATGGTCATCTCTGGTGCCTTACTGTCTGGGAGAGACTCATTCAAAGTTGTTTACAACTCTAAGGTCAGAGGGCATGGTTACTCATCACAAGCCAATCAGGAACTGGTAGGGCAGGTTAACCCCATGTGGGTCTTGAATGCCCATGAAACTTTCAACCAATGAATGACCGTAGTTACTCCAGGTAAAACAGGCAGTACAGAGTCCCTCCGCGCACTTCCTGGACATTTTTCTTATCTCAGCTCCTCCTGGAAATCCTCAGACTCAGCTTGGACCACCACATAATGTGACCACATAATGAAAGTCTGAGTAGCAGGACTTTCTATTGTTCTAAGAATCGAGAATGGAGGTTGAGAGCGCATAACCAAAGGTTCCACCAGAGGTTAGCCCAGCAGCAAGCCTCGTGAACCCACCGCGAAAGCTCACCTGATCAACAAGTGAACTACGGTAGGAACTGTGGACAGCTGAATCTAAGGATTCAGAACTAGAGCTACATCAGGAACAAACCTGTCTTCTTCCTGCCTAAAGTGTGTGACCTGCTTGGACCCACAGTCACTTTCATCCTGTGCAGAAACTCTTCTAGTAAGCCAGAATTAATTAGCTGGTCTTCAGAGAGCCCACTGCTAGAGCATCACAGCAGAAACCTCTTCCTTCTTCCACCACATCGCAAGCCGCAACAACACTGCCTGGTACTGAGCCAGAGAGCGCCGATTGGACACAGCAACAAGCCTGCCACTGCTTCTTGGTGTCTGCGGGAGATCTGAATCCACACAGATTGGATGAGTATTCAACATTCTGCATTACAGCTTGAGAATTCAATTGTAACCTCAACCTGAGTTAATATCAATTTAATTCCTTAGAGTGATGTACTTGCTTTTGAGTATCTAGTGTAGAAGTTGTAATCCAAGTTCAATTACGAAACGGTCTAAATGAATGATATACTGAATGTATGTCCCTCTTGGTTTGTAACTCTTTGTGACTGAAAATATACCTTTTGTATTCTGCTAACCCTCACAATAAGATCTGTTATGTTTATATGCACATTTTATGTATTAATAAATGTATTCTCGTGTAATAGTATCCGTGTGTGTGCGTTGTTTGAGTTATCCCGCAAGGTTGATTCTAATAGCCACCAAAGAATCATTTGTGACTTACTGCTACAATTAATAATTGTCCCAGTAAATGCACAAACTCCTACATTTTTTGGTGCCTTGTGAGAGGATGCCTACAATCTGAACAAGAAAGTCAGGTGTTAGTATACGCTATTACTAATCAATAATTAGTATTAAAATTCACACTGTGATAAATTGTTGCACCTCTTCCACGTCTTGTAAAAACATTCAGTTACAATACTTTGTTCAAATATACATCAGAAAATAAGTAAAATACATACTTAGAAAATAAAAAGGTAAAATATATTTTAAAATTAAGACATGGTTCACTTTTTTTCTGTCTCTCCATACTGTCTCTCACCTGTTGTGATTCAGACAGAATGGTTAAAAATGGGGACAGGTCAGACAGGCAGAGGGAAAGAAGAAGGGGTAGGCGTCTTCCCACCTCTATGACTAAAAAAAGAGTCAAAGAGGAATAGCTTAAGTGATATACAGAGCCAAAAAAGTTTGGTGCCGTCTTCTCCACTTTAAAGGTACACTCCTTTTGGAAGGATTTTCACCTAGAACATTTGCCCACCAGCTAACACTCAGAAACAAAAAATACAAAATGTACATGCAAGAATAATGATTACAAGCATTAAAAAAACATATTTGCTTTATACTGTTGTACTGTACAGTGTATTAACATTAACACTCTATGGGCACTACACTGCCCACTAAACTCTTTCCTAAAAAATTCACGGGGGCAAGGTCACATAGCTGATTCACAGCTGGATACAATTTTATCTTGCCTTGTGAAAGCAAAAATTTGTCAGCATATTTACTAAAATTATCCATCTCACTAATAACACTGTGTAAATCTCACTGTGCACCCCAGTGCTCACTCAATGTTCACACTCCCAGTAAAATTTTTAAAAAGTTTTCCACATTATTACCTCACACCAGGGGGGAAGGAAAAGTGCCGGCGGTCATTTATTTCACTCTCCATCACTTTGCCCAGCCCCCCTGGACAGTTGATTAAAACTAATTCAAAAGCGTGAGGTGTGTTAACACAAACTCTGCTTTCCAGAGCCACTTGTAAGAGCAAAGTGACTTTCTGCTCAATTAAATAAATCTACAGTATAGACAGATTTTATATTCTTTAAGCAAAATTAGCTGTTTTAAAAATCAGTTACTTTGCAAGCAGTACACAACTTCTCCAAAGGTACCTTTTGTCTCTCATGCAAACTCAATAAAGGTTTATTTTTTATAATTCCAAAATTCAAACGATATGCCTCAGGGACTTATTAGAGTATTGTAGCAAATACGGCTTGCGAAGGAAAAACAAAATACTGCCCATCCACCTTCCCAGGCGGGTCTCACCTCCCCCTGTTCCAAGGCTGTATGGTTTCAAAGTATGTGTGAAATATCTGTTCTTACTCCATTTATTAATCTAATCTATTTTTACTAATCTGGCTATGTAAAAAATAAAAAAAATAGCCAAAAGGATTGCTTTAAAGGTTAAATTCCAAGCTGAAAAGACAAGACTCAACATGTCTTCTCTATCTCTTCAGATCATAACTCATCAATGGTCATTCATTATTAATATTGTAACAAACAGCCTGCATACAGATGGTACAAGCCGGTTGCAGCCAGTTGACAGTACAGCCCTTTGCTCCCCTATGCATACCAGGGCTGCTGGCCACCATTGCTGAAGGAGGTCTTCTGTAGCTCAGTTGGCAAAACCTCTGCTGTGCTACACAGGAGACTTGGGCTCGAACCCATGTGTTCAAGGATGAGCTGGGACAAGAGCAGTGAAGGCATAAGCCCAAGAATCTGCATTTGTTACAATATTATTTATTGTTTTATATTGGAATGTTTTAAAATATATAAGATGTATTACTGATGTAATATGTCCCTTATTCCTACAGATATAGATGATAAGATATTGAGTAATCAACAAGCACAAGGGTTTATCCCATTTATGTATAAAGTACTGATGTGCATATAAGGACACACTTAAAGTGAAGGCTGGGAGGGAGCATGATCAAGACTGTTTTTGATGAGGATGAGTGGAAGATAATATGCATACAAAAGTCAGTCATTCTCTTTTAATTGTAGGCATAAGTTGGTACAATTTAATTTAATTCATAGGACATATTACACACCACAAAGACTGAATAAAAAACTCCCAACTCCAAGACTCCTTAATAAAAAAACAAGATTCAAGATAGAAACTGGTTCCCTTATACATAGATATGTTTTAAAACTTAGAACAGTTAGAATGCCAATCCAGAGAGATACTGGATGGAGGTGAAAGGATTATAGAAGCAGTAGCTTTAACGGAAATTCCAATAAGAATGGCAGGCTAATATTATTGGGGGATGATTCGGTGTTATGTCTAACCAATTGCTGACAACAAATATATAACCCTGAACTTTAAAAACAGTACACCACCTAATCCCTCAACGTAGCTATAATACATTTCTTCCCTTAGACCGCAAGAAAAATTATTGTATTGTTTGTGAAAAAAACAAATACAATTGAAAAAGTCTGGGGGAAATTTGTTATTTTCATATCAACAATTCCTTCTGTGATATATTCAAGTGTTGATTGCTATTATATTGAACAATCGGCTACAATGTTTTATCACAGAAATGGGGCCTACGACCAAGATATAAAATATATCAAATATATATTGTATGTCATCATGTTATTATTTAATTTTATTGTTTTTGTCTTCTTTCTTGCTTGCTTTCAGAAGAATGAACTTTACTAAATGTCTGATTATAATGTTAAATCCTGTGGTTAGGGAGGGCTGAGTGTGTTTAGAGGTACAATAATTATCTTATTGTTTCATGCATGCAATTATTGTACCTGAATATTGTACCTTATTTGTACCTGAATAAAAAACAACAAACATATTGTTCAAAAAGATCACCATACAGGTATTTAATTACACAATGTTGCACGTTTCTTTTCTCTTAATTTGTGCAGTAGGAAACATTTCTGAGAAGTTAAATTAATCATCCAACTCACAATTAATGGAAAATTAATTTCACTTGTGGTCTCCCACTGGACAGATGCAAGTAACCATAAGCCATTTTAAAGACAATTTCAAGTGATGCTTTGAATATGCAGTTAGTAGGTCAAACCTTAAAGCCCTTGAACAACATTAACAGTGTGATAAACCAAACTTTGGTCTTAATAATTAACTAAATTTTTAACAATGTTACACATTCTAATCTCATTTAGCTAGGATAACTGTTTTGAAAATAACATAGTGGTCACACTGCCATTAACACAAACACATATTCTGTTAATTAATAAATTGATGTATTGAAATATTTATATGCTAATTTAGTTTTAAACATGGATGTCATTTTCTTAGAAGAAGTAGTAGAAAGTGCCGATTCATAGCACTTAAAGAGTAATCTTATCTTTGGAAGTTCACATTTTTATTATGATTTCTCCAGTGAGACAATAATTGCGGTATAGACAATATTTCAGTTTTTAAAAGAAAGGTGACAAAATCACAGCCCTCACTTCATGAGTAACATTTGTCACCATGAAATAAAGCCTATAACTTTCAAAATCTGTTCTGAAGCTATAAAAAATGGATGACATATTTAGAATTGAAGCCCCTCCATAGCCCTAGAAGGCAAATAACTCAATCTCAAAGATATGTAACTTTGAAGAGATCAAACACTTGGTTGAAGTTCAGCATCAATTTGAAAACAAAAGTCCACAGTCTGCTATAAAGCAAAAAAGGTCTTGTGACATTCTCCCCCAAAGTTCCCACCAGTCAATAAAAATATAAATTTAGCTTTTTTTGAATTCATTCTTTTTTTTCCAAATTCTGTAGGTTTAAAAAATCTTGATCTGTACCATGACATTCAATAAATAAATTACTTTCTCCCATCTTTACTCACTTTATTCTCCTTCATATTTTTTGTAAAGGTGGCTACATAATCCCTTTCATGACAAATATTGTACACAACAATTGGTTTTATGCTCAGTAAATCAAAAACAAAAATGTTCTATGAGGTTATTTAAAAGACCATCTGTTGTATCACATTATATGAAAAATGTTGGGAGTGTAGATCCTTATTAACAGGTGGAAATAATAGAGTACTTTAACAAACTGTTTTCTTCATTTGATGTCTCTCACAACATATAACATGGTTTTTGTTGTTGTTGTTTTCAGCATGTGGTGGAAGTAACACTTAGTGACCTTTACATTGACATGTCTTTTTATATTTTGATAAGACCTAAAAAGGAATATCTGTAAAGTGTAATCAATGTGCAGTGTACAGCAATGAATTATCTGCAAATTACTAGTCTTCAGGGCTGACTGGGAATTTAAACATAACAAGATTATACCATGAGCTGTAGCTCTTGCTTTTTATGTTATTAAATCACAATCTTTAAATCTAAGGTGTTGTGTCACTTGCTTATACCACATACATTTATATTGTTATAAGTGAGGGATGTTTTCATATGCAGTTCACACTTTATGACACTATTCATGTATTATTTAGAAACCCTTGGGTTTCCTTTCAGGTGTTTACCTAGCTGTAGGAGTGGTAAGATGCATGTAAACAGATGGTCAAATGGGATTCTGGTTGTTTACTTCATTAGAAACATAACAAATCATTAGTTCAGGTGGGTAGCTGCGTCAGCATGCGTAGGCTGCAAAGGAACAAGTAATAGGTTTATTCCATGCTGAAAAAAAGAAGAAAGAGAACACAACGTTTCGGCCGTGGAGCTTCTGACACACCTGAAGAAGGCTCCACGGCCAAAACGTTGTGTTCTCTTTCTTCTTTTTTTCAGCATGGAATAAACCTATTACTTGTTCCTTAACAAATCATTAGATCATTCAATTACCAAAGAACTCAGCATATAATGACAGAAAGAGAAAAATGGAGAGAGAAACCAAGGAACTACACCATCAACCAACTCTTCCTCTAACCTTGTGCCATGAGAGAGGACTTTGTTTTCAGCTAAGTAACCTGTTAATTGTTGCACAGAGCCTGCTGTCTTATTTATTGATGCAATTTCTTGTTGCGGAATCCTCAGACTAGAAATGTTCTCTCATAATTTAGTAATTCATTTCTGGTTTAGGAAGATTGATTCCCATTCACATTTGAGCACCCAGGTGTACGAAGGGAGATTTAGTTCTTATTTCATTCCTTTATTGACCTGTTTGGGAAACTTGCTTTGCAGGCAAGTAAAAGAGATAAACTACACAATACATTTAACACAACATCATAATGTTAATATATAATTAAAGTAAAATAAATAATTAATTGTCCAAATTACACAGTTTAATAGCGGTGTTAATAAAATATATAGACAGACAGAAAACATACAGATGCAGCCATTGAAAGTTTGCTGTACAAACACGTACCACAGGCATTTCCCTACGTCACAGCGCGTCATAATGGGTCATACCGTGGTAAGTGATTGGCTGGCCAAAATGACCAACAGGGGCACTTGTCTTCTTTTTATGCACAAAACACGGGTAAATTTTCTTCCTCCTGATCATCTTAGAAATCTTTGTGTGCTGTAAGGTTTTTACTTCTTAATTAAACGTTTAAAATACCCGTTTCGAATAGAAACAACATTTTATGTTGTCTTCCTGGTATGTAGAACAGATCAGCAGGTCTTTTTTCCCCAGTCAGAGGGGTGTCAGATGGTGTCAGCCAATCACCATTCTGAAGCAGTGCCATAATCTCTGGTATAGACACACCCCAGAATTTTGACTTTTTACTGTGTGATAAATTTTAAAGATTACTTCTTAGCGTAAATAAAGTGTAGATAAAAAAGCTTGGATTCTCATGTATGTGATACACGTATCTTTTTCTCTGCAGTCTTTGTTGTGTTCTTGGGGATCCTTGTGATATTTTGAGCTCTGGTTGAATGATAAGTGTCGCAGTTTAAATCATTTTCATTGTTAGGAACTATGAAATGCTCTGTTAAAAGCAAGGGAGTTTTTATGTCTGTTATAGTAACAGAAAATGCCTGACTAACTTGAAATTGGACAGTTTTTTAGTGCTTGTACAATTGATGGAAATGTTCAAATAAATGTGCTAAAGAAATAAACAAAAAAAGTAATTTTTCCTTTATCGTATAGGCTAGCTGTCCTTGTTAGTTAGATCAACGAAATGCAGTGTTGCTACTTTTTGTCAATATAAAGTATTTTCGTTTAAAATGATGGTTAGAAAGAATGTGGACCAGCGTAATACTTTGAGTTTACAGCTTGTCCAAGTTCATTCATTATTATTACTATTAGTAATATCTTTGGTAAAGGCTTTGATGCATAAAATATTTCTGCATAATTAAAATATTTATGATAAAGGTAGGTTGTGTACTTTTGCCCAACTGAGCAATCTTGCTTTCATAAAATATACCAACTTTTTAATGACTGATGTTTAACATGCTATAATACCCAATTAAATTTAAAAACTCAAATGCTGTACATAAGAGGTTAAGCTTTATTGGCTCCTCCTGGCGGTTTTACAAGGTGATTCCGGATACTTTCCGGTATGACGTCAAATGATGCGTTACACCGAGTCATACCACGTTTTGATGGGATACGCCCACTGCGTTGTACCTTGGCCTACCCCACGCATTTTGAATGGCTCCATCTGTACAACCACCACATACATAGCAAACCAGGGCCCCATCTAACACTGGAAGGCAGCAATACTAACCACTGTGCCACCATGGTAACATTGTTTTTAATATTGTGCCAAAAATATTTAAAAAATGTAACTCATATTAAACATATATTAATCATAAACATTGCACAGCTTCACTTTTGCATCAAGAATGAAATCAGATCATGCCAGATGCTATTTACCGGAGGTCAGTGTTTGTAGAATTAATAATGCCTTGAACACCCCAGCTTGTGTTGGAGAGCTGATGAGTCTCAACATAGAACACTGTGTAAAAGACAAAGGTACAATTAATACAGAGGATTGCACAGTTAGGTGATTTAATCTAGAAATTAAGGCAGTTGAATTTTTCATCATAAGCAGTCATACTACAAAACAGCTTTTTTCTGTTACATTAGTCAGGAAATGTACTCCTTCTGTTATTATCTTGCTGAAAGTTTAGTACCATATTATACTAAGCATCAAATGTAACATACCACTCTATTATTTCAACAAAAAATGAAAAGATACATGTTGCACACCATTTGGAATATCTATTCTGTTCTTGTGGACTTAACAGCAGCCTATGACACGGTCTGGCATTAAGGATTCATACTCAAACTTCTTTGTATTATCCCAAACAAGAAAATGGCCCTCTCTATCCAAGAACTTATCTCCAACAGATCATTTACCATAACATTGGGCAATGACACCTCCAGGAAATTTTACCTTAAGAATGGTGTTCCGCAAGGCTCGGTGATGGCGCCAATGCTGTTAAACATCTACACAGCTGACCTGCCATGTACAACTGCCAAAAAGTATATATACACAGACGACATCGCTATAATGCTTTGCTCCACAGACATCAAAGCAATAGAAACTACACAAACGACTAACCAGTTTAGCTGAACTGCTAAGCCTCGGATGACTCCAACCACCCGCTGCACAATGCCATCTGCAACCGGAACACCACGATCCTTCTAACACAATGAGGCGCCTTATGAAAGAAGTAAACAACGACAATGGCACCAATTGGGCTAACAAAAAGTGGCAAGATGCTTGGAATAATAACAACCACAGACTGAAACAGTTTATTGACAAAGTATCTAACAAACCTGCTGGAAACGACCTACACAGGCAAGCCTGGGTCAAGCTGAACCGACTAAGAACCAGACATGGCCGTTTCTGGGCCACCCTATACAAGTGGGCTCTCACTGATGACCCAATTTGTGAATGCGGCAACGGCAAGGAGCAGACGGCTGACCACATTCTATACTCCTGCCCTTGCTTCAGGTGCCCGGCAACTTCACCGATTTAGATGATGCCAGCCACGACTGGCTGAGGCACCTGACTGTGACAATATAACTATGTAACTTTTGCATGATAAGCTCATACAAATAAAATAAAAATATATAAAAACCTCTTCTGTGTAAGGTTCCAAGATACTTAGCTGAACATCAAATAATCTCACATAACATTTTTTTTTAATTTATAATTTTACAGGAATATATATAGCAAAGTGTTTTGGAACAGAATTCTGTGTGACATGTGAAGTGTTATCATAATAACTGTATTAAAATAAAAAAAACTTGATGTATTTAAATATAAATGCTAACATCTATAAATGCAACTTGAATGTTTAATTTGAAATTGAACATTAAAGTGCTAAAATTGGAACAACTACCAAAGTTTTTTTTTTTTTTTTTCGGGCCATTTGGATGAGGTTTTAAGTGATCTATCTCAGAGGAAGATGTTTATGTTAAATAACTGTTATTTTACAAATATTGAGCAGGAAGAGTAATATACAAATTTGCTGAAGACTATCTTCAGTAAAACCCAGATTCTCATCTTTTTTACTCCATCTGAGCTGTTTTTTAACTAAAACTTCAACTATCAATAGGGACTTTTTTAAAATTGAAATATTTTCGGTGCCGTCATCTGCACTTTAAAGGTACCCCTGTAGCAGAAGAATTTGACCTCAGAACGTTCACCCAGAGTAATTTTTGTATTTCATTGCACTTTGACAGATTGTCTTTAAATCAATTGTTGTCAGAATATCCCCATAAAATTGCAACGATTCTATTAACTGGCTGTTTCAGTAACCTAAAGTATATATTTAAAGTAATAATTTAACAATATATTGTAATGCAACGGGGGTTCAGGTGGGCTCCCTTGCCACATTAGGTCAGCCTCCCACCGTCGGGGGCTCGAACCTGGGACTCCCATGTCACTCAACAGGGACCCAGGCCGGTGAGCTAAAGAGAGATCTCTCTACAGCCCAGGGGCTGTGGTCCTCCTATCACAGGGAAGGGTGGCAACGTCACCGCTCTGGTAAGCCGGCTCTTACACAATACCTGTCGCCCATATGCGTTACAATATGTAAATGTTTTAAGATAAGTTTATGTTGTGAATGTCTGTAGATTGTATCTTATTTTTAGTTTTTGTTTTGTTTCACGTTAACTTTATAAGGGAATCTTGATTAAAATACTTTTATTTTTTCAAAATCTGGCAATGCCAGA